>NW_006922194.1:908857-924736 GCF_000298275.1 Orycteropus afer afer
ATGAACCCTTTTGCACATACAGTACTGCATTGTCAGTGAAGGCAAACATGGGTATATGGGTGGATAGATGGGTGGACAGGCTGAACTATTAGGTAGGTCTATGAAGCAGGAGTGTACCCAAGACTATGTATGGGGTTGGCAGACAGTGGTCCTATAAGTGTATTTGCATGATCTGAATTCATGTAGAGGTGTATAGTAGAGCTGACAAGTGACAAGGTTGTAGTCACTTCTTGGTCACAGCCAGCTACCCAGAGGGACCGAGTAGTTGAACCTGTAGGCTCGGGACCATAGTCGCAGGGGACATCAAACTCAATTGGCATAACAATCTACACAAAACATTGTTCCACCTCCTACTTTGGTGAGTAGCGACTGGGATCTTAAAAGCCTGCAAGCAGCTATCTCGATGCACTGATGGGTCTCTCCTCCTCCAGAGCAAAGAAGAATGAAGAAAACCAAAGATTCATGGAAAGAATTAGTCCTAGCAACTGGTACACCATGCAAACCTCAGCCTATATGACTATGAGACCAGAAGAACTGGATGGTGCCTGGCTACCAATGTCAACCACTCGGACGGGATATATGTAGGAGACTCTGGATAGAGGGGGAGAGCAATGAGGAACAACACTCAAAAGCTTTTGGAAAAAAAAAAGTGGGAGGTGGGACAAGGTTTGCTGCTCTGATAGAGCCTGGTGGATACAGCCCCTAGCTGTCCTTCAGGTCTGGAATTGAACCCACACCTGTGGCTTCCAGCCAAGCAAAAGACAGGCATAAGAGTTGAACATTTACCTGAGGTAAATACACTCCTTGGAGAGAACAATCACGGGAGAAAGAAGGGCTGTTTATGCATAGGGAGACAGATCAGGGGGCAGGGGTGCATGGAGGGATAGATACAAGGAAGAGGTGACTTTTGGGAGGAAGTGGGAGGGGTGCTGTTGCACTGTGGTGAATTGTAGTCGATGTCATAAGACAAAGTGTATGTGAACTGCTGTATGGAAAATGAATTTGCTCTGTAAATTTTCACCCAAATCACACACACACACACACACACACACACACACACTAAAGTCATTGGAATTTTGATAGGGATTACATTGGATCTCTAGATTGCTTTGGGTAGCAAATATTAACATTATTAAGTTTTGCATTCTATGAAGTGATGTATCTTTCCGTTTATTTAAAGCTTCTTTAATCTCTTTCAGCAGTGTTTTATATTTTTTATAAGTCCTTCATGTCCCTACTTAAATTTATTCCTAGGTATTTTATTCTCTTACATGCTGTTGTAAATGGAATTGTTCCCCTAGTTTCCCTTTCAGATTTCTTATTGCTAGTGTATAGAAACCCAATTTATTTTTGTTTATTGGTTTTATACCTCATAACTGCTAAATTCCTCTATTACCTCTGGAAGTTTTCTTATAGATTCTTTGGGATTTTCTATTTTAACAAAAAGATTGTCTTATGGGTGGGAGGATAGGGGTGGGACCAGGAGGGTTCTTCAGGATCTTCAGGAGCTCTATCTCTTAAGCTAAGGGATGGCTACTTAGGTGTTCTTTTTGTGTGTGTGTGTGTATTCTATATGTACTCTGTCCCTGGGTGGCACACAGCATTTGCTCTCAGCTACTAACCTGAAAGTTGGTAGTTTTAACCTACCCAGCAGTGATATAGAAGAAAGGCCTGACAATTGGCTTCTGAAAGATCACAAAGTTGAAAACCCTATGGAACAGTTCTGCTCTGTAACATTTGGGACATCATGAATTAATTTGATGGCAACAGGATTTGGTTTGGTTTACAACTTATATATGTGTTATAATCATTTATATGAATTCAATATTAAAAAGCAATTTAAAAAAATATATCTGGAAAGTCACTCAATTCTCCAAACTCTTCCTTCCCTTAATGCTAACATGGTCTAAGTCTTTATCCTGAGACTTATGTCCACACATGTCTTCCTTCTTGTCCATCTCTTTCTTACTTTCTCCTTCCCTGCCCCCTTGGGCACAAGGTTGACTTCACTCTTCTTCCATAATAGAGTCGAGGTCTCCTCTAGCCTGCCATAGAAGAAGATTCTATGCCCTCATCCTCCATACCTGGCCTAAGAATGCAATGACCACTGTGGCCCTGATGGCCATCCCAGCGCTATTGCCTTCTAGATGAGTGATCTTGGCCAAGCCTCTCAGCTTCCCTGAACTTAGTTTTTCATCTGTAGAATGGTAACATCTGCCTCACAAGGTGTCCTGGGTGAATTAGTATAAACTGTTACTATTTATCAAGTTGGTAAATGCTGATGTGGAAAAGTTGAATAAATCCATAAGAAAAGAAATTGAACAGGTTCAAACCCACAGCCACTCCATGGAAGGAAGATAAGGCAATCTACCTCTGTATAGATTTGCTGCCTTGGAAACCCAATGAGTGTCACCATGAGTCACAATCAACTCGATGAAAGTGGGTGGATTTATCAAGTCAGCACTTGATCCAACAGGCATTGTTGATAAAATATATTGATTTTTAGAGTATCAGACATGTTCTGTAAATTCATCTGGGTTGTTCCAGCCTCTCTCTACCCCTTAGTAGATACCCCAAACAACACACTTCCCAATGCATCAGGATGTGTCAGTCAAGAAAACTTTCCTGAAGGCTTGAGGTTAACAGTGAGGACCACTTAATCTACAGTTCAGATCCTTCACTTGGTGTCACTGGGCCTAGCACCTTGCTAGGGACCTAGTCTCCATCCTGAGGCACAGCCAACTTCTCTCTTGCATTCTGACCATACTTCCTTTTGGGGTGAGACCCCTCTTCCCAGCCCTCAAGGAAATAAAAACTAAACCCACCACCACTGAGTTGATTCCAACTCATAGCAACCCCCTTTGGGTTTCCAAGGTGGTAAATCTTTACAGAAGTAGATTGCCCCATTTTCCTTCTGTGGAGTGGCTGGTGGGCTTGAACCATCAACCTTCTGGTTAATAGTCAAATGCCTTAGGCACTGCACCACCAGGGCTCCTTACTTTCCAGGCCTAGCCCCCATCAAAAAGGGCCCTGCTATTGGAGCCCTGAAATTGGGACACACTGCTAGTGGGATTGAGGCATGCTTTTCACCTGTATGACCAGCAGTCCAGAAACACAGGTTTGGCACCTAAAGTGACAGACATCTTTGTCTCCTGAGCCAGGCCCTGCCCACAAGCTACAGATGGCTTTTTTTTTTTTTTTTTTTTTTTCTCCCCTGTCACTGAATATCTCATAACAGAATAAAGTTGGAGCCACTGGAAATCCCTCCACTCAGATGAAACTGCCACAGAGCATCTGGTAACTTTCTTGCCATAGTAATTTCTGTACCTGTGGTGGTGCCCTGATTTACAGAATGGAGCAACCTCACAGGCTGTTCTGAAGCCTGTATGGTCACTGATGATTTAATGTGGGCATTTAGATTCAGCTCTGCAATGCTCCATGCCTGGTTAGAATGTGCTTTAACAAAGCCCCTCCTGACGGATACTCAGAATGTTTTCCTTCCTTCTTCCCTCCCTCCTCTTTCTCTTTCTTTCTATACTCATCTACCTTTTAAAGGGTTTACTTGGTTCAGGTTCTAAAACTACATTATATTTGCATAACTCTAAATTTCTCTGACTTTCCACTTCTTATAAGTCCCATAGCAGCCTTTTTGGCAAGTACAGACATGGCAGCTGAGATGTGAGGGAGTTGGTTGGCTCAGGACCACCCAGCAATGAATGTCACGGAGAGATCTTATGGAGTACTCTGGTTGGGAGGATTTTAGTGGCTTTCCAGTGTCTCCTTTGTAGTGGAAGGGTTATCAAGCCCCTGGTTTCTACTTATTTACTCTCACTGATAGGGAGCTCCTTCACCAAGGGCCACTGTGCACTTGATGATGATCCCAGTGCTGCCACCCCTAGATGTGTGACCTTGGCCCAACCTTGCAACTTTCCTGAGCATAGTTTTCTAGTTGTAGAATGGTGACATCTGCCTCACAAGGTGTCTTGGGTGAATTAGTATAAACTGCTACTATTTATCAAGTCAGCACTTGATATTTATGTGGCAGACCCTGCAATCGGAACTTCAGCTAATTCCTTGTTTTATTTTTGTACAACAGCAACAGGGCAAGATACTGAAACTATATTGGCAGAGGCACTTGCCCAAGGTGACCCAACTGGCAAATCAGAGCTGGAGTCTAAAATCCCACAGTCGTCATAGGCAAACCACAGACAAGGTCTGTACTCTGGGCACCATGAGGCTCCCCATAAATAGTACTGCTTGGTGTGTTTATCATCACAGCTACAGATAAGTCTGCTGCCTCCTGCCCATGGCATTCTCTCTCTTTCATTTTCTCTCTTTCTGTCACACACACATGAATGCATGCATGCATGCACATGCACACACACACAGACACACACACCCTTCCCTGATGTAGTAAAGAGATGAGAAAACACAGACCTTTCTGATCACAAATGTTTTTAAATGCCTGTGTATTAATGATTGGTGTTGGCGAGCAAAGGGCAATCTTTCTTGTTGTAAATGAGAAAAAGTCATAGGAAAAATGGGCTTTGTGTTGTCAAACATTAGCCTGAGCAGACACCCTCTGAGTGCCCGACTCCAGGGGCTTCCTGAAACCAATTGCATTTTTTCCTGAAGGAGTATGTTTAATCTCAGCACCCTGAGGAGCTCAGCGGAGAAGAGCCCCAAAGGCCAAATATTTACACAACCAACCCCAGAGCCCCATGGAAATGACCTCATGAACATTGTTTTTAATTCATAAGACATGACTATGAATAGGAGCCACGGCCTTTGCTAACACTCATTTCTGGACAGTGGAAATTAGGGCTTTTGATTCCCAAAGAGAAAGTGACACAGAGCAATGAGAAGAGGCTTTGATGTCAGGTGGACCTGGGTTTGAATCCTTACTTCAACATCCTCTCTGTGACCTTACATGAGTCTTTGCCACTCTCTAAGCCTCTGTTTCTTCTATAAAATGTAGATGAAAATGATACCAGCTTCTAGGTGTTTCTGAGGATTAAATAAAATGGGGACTGTAAACTTCTCTCTGCAGGTTTTCAATTGATAGTTTGGCTAAGGTGGGGACTGGAAGCCTCAAAGAATGGGGATATCCCTGTCTGTTATTAAAATATGGGCATGGTGAGTGTACCATGCAGGAGGAGCTCCCTGGCAAATGGCAAAGTCAGCAGAATGTATCATTATTGCTCTATTTTTACCTCAACTTGGCACCTCCTACATAAAACAACTGTCCTCCAGCAAACAACTGTCCTCCAGCCTACCACCCAGGCTTAATTGCTTTGGGCCTTCCCAATTTAGTGCACACCATCCTACATCCAACTGTGTCTCTGCCTGAGACTTTTCTGGTCCCAGTGCCTTGCTCTGTCTGTGCAAAGCAACATAAAATTGTCTGAGAATTGGACCTGTCATTGGTTGACAATGACTGACATCAAAACCCACTGCCATTGAGTTGATTCCAACTCATAGTGACCCTACAGGGAAAAGTAGAACTGCCCCATGGGGTTTCCAATGCTGTAAACCTTCATGGAAGCAGACTGCCTCAACTTTTTCCTGCAGAGTGGCTCATGGGTTTGAACTGCTGATATTTTATTGACCACTGCTTTAACCACAACACCACCAGAGCTCCCAACTGACATCAACTTGTGGATAAATACCCCAGCTCCCTTGCTCCTGAGTTAGACATCTGAGGAGTGTGGTTTATAATAGCTCCAGAATTCTTCAGTGGAATTAAGCTCCACTTTTCCACAGTGGTAACTTCTTGACAATACACCTTCTGTCTGCCTTCCTCTCCCTGTCTCACTTCCCCACTCCCCTTCTGGTGTTTACTGGAGTTACCTCTCAAATAAACTACTTCCACTGTTCCTTATTTTAGGGTCTGCTTCTAGAAGAGCCCAAAGGGATGTCTTTACCTCAAAATCAACCAAAATCTTGATCCCCTCCCCCCATAGCCTGCACCATCCATCTTTCCCTTCTCAGAAATCACACTCCATTTTTCCAGTTGCTCAAACCCAAATTCTTAGGATCATTGATTTCTCTTTTTCTTGACTCCTCATATCTACTTCAACCCAAATAATCTTGTTAGCTCAACCTTCAAAATATGTAAATACTTCTACACATCATAATTAAATTTCTGACAACCAATAATAATAATAGTAACAAAATCTTAAGAGAAAAAAAAAAGAAGCATTGCATACAGAGAAAAGAAGCTAAGAAGAACAACAGACTTCTTGTTAGAATCTGTGCAAGACAGAAAATACTGGAGCAACATCTTTAAAGTACTTCAAGGGAAAAACAAACAAACAAGCAAACAAACAAACAAAAAAGAGATAAGCCTGGAATTCTATATGCAGCAAAAAGATATTTTAAAATAAAAGTAAAAAACCAATCTTTTAAATAAACAGAAGCTGAGAGTACTTGTAGTCAACACAGTTGAACTACATGAAATTCCAGAAGAAGTTCTTTTGATAGTATGAAAATTATATCAGAAGGAAATTTGGGCTACATAAAGGAACAAAAGGTGTGAGAAATGGTAAATATATGGGTAACTATATAAAAAAAACATTTTTTCTCATTTCAAAATCACTTTAAAGGATAATTGATTTCAAAGCAAAAATATATTTTTGGATTTATAGCATATGTAGAAGTAACATGAATGATAATGGTACAACAGATAGGTTCAGGTGAAAACTTTGTACATTTAGCACTACCAAACATTGCCAAAAAAATGAAAGAAAACATACAAAGAGATAACACCTTCTGTTCATGGATTAGAAGACAATATTTTTAGGATAACCTTACAGATAGCAGTGAAACACTTTCTGATATATTACTGGAAAACTTCATGAATAACCCTGAAACATTGTCCAGTATAGTGCCAGAAGATGAGCCCATGAGGTTGGAAGGCTCTCAAAATATGATTGTGAAAGAACTGACTCCTCAGAGTAGAGATGACCTTAGTGATATGCATGGAGTAAAGCTTTCGGACCTCCATTGGCAGATGTGGCATAACTTAAAATGAGTCGAAACAGATGCAAACATCCATTAATAACTGGAACATGGAGTGAATATATCAAGTATGAATCTAAGAAAATTGAAAGTTGTCAAAAATGAAATGGAACACAAAAAGATCAATATCCTAGGCATTTGTTGTTATGTGCCATCGAGTCAGACCCGACTCATAACGACCCTTTCTTGGGTTTCTGAGGTGGTATCACTGTGGAAGTAGATTGCCCAACCTTCCTTCCGAGGAGTGGCTGGTGGGTTTGAACTGCCAGCCTTCTGGTGAGCAGTCGTGTGCCTTAGGCACTACACTACCAGAGCTCCTATCCTAGGCATTTGTTGTTGTTGTTGTTATGCCGTCGAGTCAGACCCGACTCATAGCGACCCCTCCTCGGGTTTCCGAGGCAGTGTCATTACGGAAGTAGATTGCCCCATCTTCCTTCTGAGGAGTGGCTGGTGGGTTTGAACCGCCAGCCTTCTGGTTAGCAGTCAGGTGCCTTAGCCACTATGCTACCAGGGCTCCCATCCTAGGCATTAGTGAGGTGAAATGGACTGACTTTGGCCATTTTGAATTACAAAAACATATGACCTACAATGCTAGGAATGACAAACTGAAGAGGAATGGTGTGGCATTCATCATCACAATGACTGTTTCAAGATTTGTCCTGAAGTATAATGCTGTCAGTGATAGGATAATATAATATCCATATGCCTCCAAGGAAGACCGGTTAATACCTCTGTTATTCAAATCTATGTACCAACCATCAAAGCCAAAGATGAGGAGACTGAAGATTTCTACCTACTTCTGCAGTCTGAAATTGATTAAATAAGCAATCAAGATGTGTTGATTATCACTAATGACTGGAATGCAAAAGGTGGAAGCAAATAATTACCAGTAGTTGGAAAATATGGCCTTGGTGATAGAAATAATGCTGGAGATTGCATGCTAGAATTTTGCAAGACTAACGACTAATTCATTGCAAGTAACTTCTTTTAACAACATAAATTATGGCTATAAATATGGACTTCACCAGATGGAATACACAGGAATCAGATTGACTACATCTGTGGTAAGAAGAGATGGGAAAATTCAGTATCTTCCACCAAAGCAAGGCCAGGAACTGATTGTGGACAGACCATCAACTGCTCATACGCATGTTCAAGTTGAAGTTGAAGACAATTAAATAAGTCCAAGAGAGCCAAAATATGACCTTGATAATATCCCTTCTGAATTTAGAGACTATATAAAGAATGGATTTGATGCCTTGAACACCAATTAACTGAAAATCAGAGAAATTGTGGGATGACATCAAGAATATCATCCACTGAAAAAGCAAGAGGTCATTAAAAAGACAAGAAAGGAGGAATAGACCAAGATGGATGTCAGAAGAGACTCTGAAACTTGCCCTTGAGCAGAGAGTAGCTAAAACAAATGGAAGAAATGACAAGATAAAAGAGCTGAACAAAAGATTTCAAAGGGCAGCTGAAGAAGACAAAGTCAATTATTATAATGAAATGTACAAAGACCTGAAGTTAGAAAATCAAAAAGGAAGAACATGCTCAACATTTCTCAAGCTGAAAGGACTGAAAAAAAAAAAAAATTAATTCTCGAGTTTCAATATTGAAAGATTCAATGGGAAAAATATTGAATGATGCAGGAAACATCAAAAGAAGATGGAAGGAATATACAGAGTCACTGTACCAGAAAGAATTGGTTAGTCTTCATCTATTTCACAAGGTAGCATATGATCAAGGACCAATGGTATGAAAGGAAGAAATTGAAGATGTGCTGAAGGAATTGGTGAAAAATATGGTTCCAGGAACTGACAGAATACTCATTGAGTGGTTTCAACAAATGGACGCCACACTGGAGGCGCTCACTCAGGTATGCCAAGAGATTTGGAGGACAGCTACCTGGCCAACTGACTGGAAGATATCCGTATTTGTCCCCATTACAAAGAAAGGTGATCCCACAGAATGTGGAAATTATTAAATAATATCATTAATATTACATACAAATAGAATTTTACTAAAGGTAATTCAAAAATAGTTGCAGCAGTATATTGACAGAAAACTTCCAGAAATGCAAGCTGGATTCAGAAGAGACATGGAATGAAGGATATCATTGCTGATGGATCTTGGCTCAAAGCAAAGAATACCAGAAAGATGTTTACGTATGTTTTATTGACTATGCAAAAGCATTTGATTGTGTGGATCATAAAAAATTATGGATAACATTGAGAAGAATGAGAATTCCAGAACACTTGATTGTACTCATGAGGAACTTGTACATAGACTAGGAGGCTGTGGTTGAACAGAACAAGGGGATACTGCATGGTTTACAATCATGAAGGGAGTGTGTCAGGTTGTAACCTTTCACCATATTATTCAATTTGTATGCTGAGAAAATAATCAGAGAAACTGGATTATATGAAGAACGTAGCATCAGGATTGGAGGAAGACTCATTAGCAAACTGTGATATGCGGATGACACAACTTTGTTTACTGAAGGTGAGGATGATTTGAAGCACTTATTAATGAAGATTGAAGACCACAGTTTGCATTATAGATTATACCTCAATATAAAGAAAACAAAAATCTTCACAACTGGTCCAACAAATAGTTTCATGATGGATGGAGAAAAGATTGAAGTTATCAAGGACTATGTATTACTTGGTTCTACAATCAACACCAATGGAAGCAGCAGTCAAGACATCAGATGATGCACTGCATTTGGCAAGTCTGGTGCAAAAAATCTCTTTTAAGTGCTGAAGAGCAAAGATGTCTCCTTGAACACTAAGGTGTGCTTAACCCAAGCCATGATATTTCAACCACCTCTTATGCATATGAGAGCTGGACAATGAATAAGGAAGACAGAAGAAGAGTTAATGCTTTTGAGTTGTGGTGCTGGAGAAGAATGCTAAGAGTACCATAGACTGCTAAAAGGACTAACAAATCTGTCCTGGAGGAAGTGCAGCTGGATTGCTCCTTGGAAATGAGAATGGCCACACTTTGTCTCACCTACTTTGGTCATGTTGTCAGAAGGAACCATTCCCTGGAGAAAGATATCATGATTGGTAAGGTAGAGGGTCAATGAAAATTGGTAAGGCCCTCAATGAGATGGATTGACATAGTGGCTGCAATAATGGGCTCAGGTATATCAAGGATTGTGAGGCTTGCACAGGACCTCAAAGCTGCTCCAAAAGGCCCTGCCATGTGGCTCCACTTCTAGGCTGCCCCTTAAAGCTTCTTTCCAGAGTCCCCATTTCCCAGCTCAGCTTCTATATCTGGGACCAGGACATAGATCCCTGAGGAAGATGTGGCATTGAAACTGCCTGGTAAGGAATTCAAAGAAATTACATTCAGTTACTTTCAACAGATTGAGACCGATCAAGAAAAACACTAAAGAAATTCAGGAAAATACAGACAAAATGCTAGAACAATTTAGGAAAACAATACAAGAACAAACTGACAAAATAAATTAAAAAATTAGAAACCATCTGAAAGCAACAAATAGGAATCCAGAAAATTAATTCTAAGATTTCAGAAATAGATAACACGTTGAATGGGCAAAGTAGAATCCAATCAGTTGAAGACAGAATTAGTGAGACTGACGACAAATATTTCAATACTACTTTTCCAAGGGATCAATAACAAACAAACAAACAAAAAGAACCTCAGATCAAAATGAAGAAAGCCTGAGATTCACGTGGGATACCATAAGAGGAATAATTTTACTTGATTGAATTGCAGAACATGAAGAGAAAAATAAAACCACAAAAAGAAATTATCAAAGTTTTGTTGTAAGGAAAATTCCCTAACATGATGAAAGATGAGAAGATATTCGAGAAGTTCAATGAACCCCAAGCAGGGTATAACACACTGCCATGGAGTTGGATCTGACTCATACCAACCCCTCTTTCAGTTTCTGAGATGGTATCACTACAGAAGTAGATTGCCCAACCTTCCTTCTGAAGAGTGGCTGGTGGGTTTGAACCGCCATCCTTTTGGTTAGCAATCAAATGCCTTAGGCACTATGCCACCAGAGCTCCTAAGCAGAATAGACCCCAAAATAAAATCACCAAGACATATCATAATCAAACTCACCAAAACCAAAGACAAAGAAAGAATTCTGAAAGCAGTATTGTAAAAAATAGAAGTTACCTACAATGGGTAACCAATAAGACTAAGCTCTGATTTCTTGGAAGAAACCAACCAAGCAAGAAGACAATGGGATGATATATAAAAAACTCTCAAGGAAAAAATACCCAACTGTTCTGGTTACCTAGTACCGCTCCAACAAGAATATACCACAAATGGAATGGCTTAAACAAACAGGAGATTATTCTTACAATTTGGAGGTTTTAAGTCCAAGTTCAAAGTGCCAGGCTCTAGGGGGCTGTATGAAATCCCCTTGACCTTGGGCTTCAGCTCTGCCTCTTGCTCCTGGCTCACTGAAGCTAGAGGCATCTCTTCACTCAGGCAGCTACTGGCTGCTGAGGCTAACAAGCCCAAGGTTGACAAATAAAATGAGACAGTCCTGATGTTACCAAACCACACTGCAGGCCATTAATTCAAGTCCATTGTAAGTCCCACAGTCAGAAGAGCATGGCAGGCTGGTGAACAATGACACAGCTACATGCAGGGTCCAAGCATGCCATAAGGTAGAGACTATCCCCAAGGCTTCTCCTTATATACAGGAGACCACATCCCAAAGGGATCTACTCAGCTACTTGTGGTAGAGCCCACCGTGGAGTTGACTGCCAGTCTCATCATGAAGAATAACTACCCCCAACTTCCCAGCCACTCACCCATGCCCAGCCAAGTTGACATACAAATTTAACTACCACACCAACCAAGAACTATACAACCAGCAAAACTGTCTCTCAAATATGATGGTGAAATTAAGACATTTCCACATCAGAAATTAAAGGTATTTGTTATAACTAGGCCAATCTTACAAGAGATGCTAAAGGGAGTCCCTTGGACAGAGAAACAACAGCAGCAGACAACAACTTATAATTAGCACACATGACAACATAACCCAGAAATCAACTCAGTTATGTTGTTGTTGTTATGTGCTGTCAAGTTGGACCCGACTCATAGCGACCCCTCCTTGGGTTTCTGAGGCAGTACCACTACAGAAGTAGATTGCCCAACCTTCCTTCCAAGGAGTGGCTGGTGGGTTTGAACTGCCAGCCTTCTGGTTAGCAGTCAAGTGCCTTAGGCACTATGCTACCAGAGCTCCAACCCAGTTACAGAAATATCCAAAGTAAAATGAATTTACAAGACTGTAAACAGGGAACCAGAGACATCAGTTGGCAAATGATGATGATTACACACCAGAAAGAGGAAATAAATAATGCAGGTACCGAACTTCCGAATGGAAATGAAGTCAAGACAATTGTGAGATGGAACAGAATGTTTTAAATGAGGGAAGAAAATAATAAATCACAAGGTAAACTCAAAGAAAAATAATTAACTTCCATATTAAAATTAAAAAGAAGAGAGGCACAAATAGTTAGCAAATACAAAAGCCATAGTAATGAAGGAAATGATAACAAAATGAGCTCAGCAAAGAAAAGTAGATGGAACAAAGAAATCAGTAACACTATGAAAAAACACATAACAAAATGACAACAATAAATTCATACTTGATAATTGCACTGAATGTAAATTGATTAAATATACCATTCAAGAGATGTAGATTGCACAGTGGATAAGAAACCATGACTCATCAATATACTGTCTACAAGTGACCTTGTTTGTTGTTGTTGTTATGTGCCGTTGAGTCAAACCCGACTCATAGTGACCCCTCCTTGGGTTCCCAAGGCAGTATCACTACAGAAGTAGAATTGCCCAACCTTCCTTCTGAGGAGTGGCTGGTGGGTTTGAACCGTCAGCCATCTGGTTAGCAGGCAAGTGTCTTAGCCACTATGCTACCAGAGCTCCCTTAGACACTAACATAAAAATACACTAAAAAAATAAAAAAATTGAAAAAGATTTATCAAGCAAATGGCAATAAAAAAGAGCAAAAGTGGCAATAATAATTTCTGATAAAATAACTTTCAGACAAAAACCACCATAGGAGAAAATGAAAGATGTAATGATCAAAGGATCAACTGAGGGAAAATGACATTGTACTTATCACCCACACTCTTGATCCCTCTTCCAACTTAATCCTTGAGTAACTAGGTAAAGCCGATAGAAATAATTATACTGGAGTTATGAGCAACTAAGTAGAAGATGAAGTATCAGATTTATTGAAGGCAGAGAAAAGAGCAGATTAAAAACTGGGAAAAATAAATGAACCTGTCTAGTTGGCAGAGATGGAGATGGAGACAGAGACAGAGATGGAGACAGAGAGGACTCATTAGAAATACAAAAGAGGTTGACAGAAGGAAGGAGGGGAAAAAAAAGTTCATGGAACCCACAGAGGCATCGGGAACTCAATACCCACATGAGGAGTTTTTGGTGGTGAACTCGGGCTCTGAGTAAGTAAAATAATCTTACTGGGAAACTAATCAAGAACCCCCTTGGCTTGGGCTGCCATGGAATCCAGAAAGGAGTTGGGGGAAAAGGGGAAACCCCCTCCAAGTAGGCAGATCCCTGGAGCAAAGGCACAGCAGTGGGCCGGGGTTCAATTCTTCCATGGACATTTTTAGCACAGAATGGACTAGGGTACTGGCTTTTTGTGGCTTCTTGATCCAAGCAGAAAGTAGTGGCCCTCTACCCATTAGCATCTCTGCCAGATTTGAACCGTGGGTCTTTGATTGACAGTAGGACATCATCATTAGTAGACATCTCAGAGGGACACAGACTACCCTGCTTGTACCTGCTTCACTGACTGAACTATCTCACCTCAAACATGGAAAACTCCTTCTACCTTTTTATCTAAGGGATCACTTCTAGCATCTTTATTTATTTTTCTTCCTTTTCTATTGGCCTCATCCAATAGAAGGAGCACATTAAACCGCCACCAGGCAACAGAAGCTGTTACACTGAACACCTTATCCAGTAGACAGGTAACACCAATAGCTCCTATGCCACAGAATCAATGACCGATGGTAGACAACACCTGCTCATCCCAACTCCAAATCCTCTTCATGACAGAGACCTGCACCCACATCCCCAGCAGTGATTCCACTAACACAGAGAGAGCTGGAGAGCAACCCAGCACAGTTGAGTTAATAATCAAAAAAGCATACCTGCTCCACACTTCCAGCTATACTAAAACATAAAATCAGGGTGAAACAAATCAATACATAACTAACAATTAAGACAACAACTTCAAAATGTCTAGGAAACAACAGAGAACCTCAAATCAAACAAAAAAACAGGACAAGACAATAGAAATAAAAGCCCAGGCTAAAGAATTTTCTATCATAGAGGAAGAACAAGTAATAGAACTATCTGAGAAGGAATTCAGAAGGTGTGTGTGTGTGTGTATATATATATATGGTTTATATATATATATATATATATATATATATATATATATATATATATATATAATTTGTTGTTATTTGCCGTCGAGTTGGCCCCGACTCATAGTGACCCCTCCTTGGGTTTCTGAGGCAGTATCACTATGGAAGTAGGATATATTTGTTGTTATTGTTGTTATGTGCCATTGAGTCGGACCTGACTCATAGCAACCCCACCTTGAGTTTCCAAGGCAGTATCACTACAGAAGTAGATCGACCCATCTTCCTTCTGAGGAGTGGCTGGTGGGTTTGAACCATCAGCCTTCTCATTAGCAGTCAAGTGCCTTAGGCACTATGTTACCAGGGCTCCCATATATATATATATAATATTCTCCAAGAGCTCAAGGAAACCATAATCAGAAACAATGAGAAGACAGATAGTACCTTGAAAGAATCCAGGAAAATCATTCAAGAGCAAAATAACAAGATAAATACACTATTAGAACTAATATAAAAACAGCATTTAGAAATCCAGAAGATGAACACTAAAATTAAAGAGATGAACAACACAATGGAAGGACAAAAGGGTAGACTAGAACTGGCTGAAGAATGCATTTCCCAACTAGAAGACAAATCCCTTGATGCCAGCCTGTATGAAGAAAAATCAGAATGAAGATTTAAGAGAAATGAAAGTAACCTAAGAGTTATATGGAATGACATGAAAAGAAACACATACACCTGATTGGAATACCAGAATAAGAGGAGACAGGAAAAGAGAAAGGAAGAAAGAAAGAAAAAAAAAATTGAGAAAATTGTCAAAGACTAGCTAATAGAAAATTTGCTCCATATTATGAAGGAAGAAAAGATATCTATCCAAGAAGCTCAATGAATCCCATACAGGATAGATCCCTAGAGAAAGTCACCAAGACATATCATAATCAAACTCTCCAAAACCAAAGGTAAAGAAAGAAACTTGGGAGCAGCTCAGGAAAAACAAAATGACACCTACAATGGACAACCAATAAGACAGTTCTGATTTCTCAGTAGAAGCCGCACAAGCAAGAAAGCCATGGTATGGCATATATAAAACACTGCAGGAAAAGAACTTCCAACCAAGAATTCTCATCCAGCCAAACTGTCTGTCAAATATGAGGGTGAAATCAAGACATTGTCAGACAAACAGAAATTAAGGGAATATGAAAACCAGACCAACCCTACAAGAAATACTAAAGGGGAACCAGACAAGGATGCCCGCTATCACCACTTCTATTCCACATTGTACTGGAAGTCCTAGCCAGGGCCATAAGGCAAGAAAGGGAAAGCAAAGGCATCCAAATTGGTAAGGAAGAAGTCATACTATCCTTATTTGCTGATGATATGATCCTATACCTAGAAAACCCAAGAGACTCAGTCAAAAACCTACTGGAACTAACTGAGAGAT
>NW_006922194.1:927321-931725 GCF_000298275.1 Orycteropus afer afer
GACAGCTCAGGGGGCAGGAGTGTATGGAGGGATGGACACTGGGAAGAGGTAACTATGGGGAGGAAGAGGGAGGAGAGCTGTTGCATTGTAGTAAACTGTGGTCAATGACATGAGACAAAGTATATGTGAACTGCTGTATGGAAAGTGAATTTGCTCTGTAAATCTTCACCCAAATCACAACAAAAAATAAAATAAATAAAATTAAAAAAGAAAAGAAATACTAAAGGGAGTCCTTCCAGTAGAGAACCTGCAGCAAAGAACAACAAATTAAAATCAGGACACTTGATGTCACCACTTAGAAACCAAACCAGAAATAGATGCTCTAAATAAGCTTATAAAATAATGTACACAGAGAAATAAGAGAGTCAATCTGCAGATGACACCAGCAAGAGAGCAAATAGAGGGAATAAAAGTTTTAATTACAAAACTCCCAAATGGAGAGGAAGACAGGACAATGTCTTTATAGAACTGACTGTTCCAAACCAAGGGAGATAAGAATTTACTGCAGAGTAACCACAAAGAAAATTAACAATCCTCTTAAGCATACTCAGAAAGAAGATGGGTTTAGTAAGCACACATGGGCTTAGTAAGCACAAAACCAACAGTAATGAAGAAAAGAGAAGAAACACTTAATAACAAAATGAGTTTAGCACAGAAAAATAGTTGAAACAAGGAAAATACCAACCACACAACAAAGAACACAATAGAATGACAGCAGTAAATTCATACTTATCACTAATTACACTCAACATGAATGCACCAGTTAATAGAAAGAGAGTGTCAGATTGGATAAGAAAAGAAGACCCATTGGTATAATGCCTACAAGAAACCCACCTTAAGCACACAAAGATAAAAACAAATTAAAAATTAAGAGGTGGAAAAAATATAACAAGCTAATGGCAACCAAAAAAGAACTTCAATTGGCAATATTAATTTCTGATAAAATAGAGGTGAAAATCAGCATAAGGGACAAAGAAGAGCATTATATTATGCTAAAAGGATCAATTGACTAAGAAGACACCACCATAATTAACATCTATGCACCCAATGAAAGTGCTCCAAAATACATAAAGCAACTATTAACTGAATTGGAAGGAAAAATAGACAACTCTAAAATAGTAGTAGGAGACTGTACCAAAGCACTTTCAAGGAGGGACAGAACAACTAGAAAAAAACTCAACAAAGATATAGAACTCAATAACACAATCAACCACTTGATCTCATAGACATATTCCGAGCACTCTGCCCTACAAGAGTACAATACACATTCTTCCCTAGTGAACATGGATCATCCTCCAGAATAGACCATATGTTAGGACACAAACAAGCCTCAATAAATTCAAAACATTGAAAAACTACAAAGCAACATCTCAGATCACAATGCTATAAAGCTAGAAGTTAATAATAGGAAGATCAAGGAAAAATCAAATATGCAGAAACTGAATAATACACTGCTCAGAAACTACTGGATAACAGAAGAAATAAAGAGAAATAAAGTGTGAAATTTAAAAAAATGCCTAGAAACAAATGAAAATGAGGATACATCTTACCAAAGTCTTTGGGTCACAGTGAAAGCAGTACTCAGAGCAATAAATGCCCACATCAAAAAAGAGGAAAGGATCAAAATCAAACATCAACTCAACAACTCCAATAATTAGAAAAAGAGCAACAAAAGAAATCTACAGTATACAGAAGGAACAAATAAAGACCAGAGAAGAAATAAACAGAGCAGAAAACAAACAAAGAAAAATAGAGAAAAATCAACAAAACAGGAAGTTGATTCTTTGAAAAGATTAACAAAATTGACAAACCACTGGCAAATTTAACAAAGGAAAAGAAAGAGAAGATGCAAATAACACAAATAATAAATGAAAAGTGTGACATCACTTACAGAGCTAACTGAAATAAAAGAGATAATAACAGAATATGATGAGGAACTGTACTCCAACAGATTCGAGAACCTAGAAGAGATGGACAAGTTTCTAGAAACACAAGACCTACTTAAACTATCACAGTCAGAGACAGAATACTTGAACAGACCCATAGCAAAAGAAGAAATTGAGCAGGTCATAAAAATTCTTCCCACACAAAAAAGTCCCAGCCCAGACAGCTTCATTGGAGAATTCCATCAAACGTTCAGGGAAGAGTTGACACCCACAGTGCTCAAACTATTTCAGAATATAGAAAAAGATGGAATACTCTTAAATACATTCTATGCAGCAAACATAACACTGATACTAAAACCAGAGAAAGACAAAACTAAAAGTAAAAACTACAGACCAATATCCCTCATGAATATAGACACAAAAATTTTCAATAAAATCCTAGCCAACAGAATCCAACAACATATCAAAAAAAATAATACATCATGACCAAGTGGGATTCATACCAGTATGCAAGGATGGTTCAACATAAAAAAAAAAAATCAATGTAATCCAACATATAAACAAAACAAAAGAATCATATGATCATATCAATCCAAGCAGAAAAGACACTTGATAAACTCCAAAATCCATTTCTATTCAGAACTCTCAGCAAAATAGGGACAGAAGGGAAAATCCTCAACATAATAAAGGGTATATATGCAAAGCTCTGGTAGCGTAGTGCCTAAGGCACTTGACTGCTAACCAGAAGGCTGGCGGTTCAAACGCACCAGCCACTCCTCAGAAGGATGATGGGGTGATCTACTTTCGTAGTGATACTGCCTTGGAAACCCAAGGAGGGCTCGCTATGAGTCAGGTCCGACTTGACAGCACAAAGCAACAACAACAACAACATGCAAAACCAACAGCCAACATTATTGTTAATGGACAAAGACTCAAAGCGTTTCCCTTGTGAACAGGACCAGACAAGGATGCCCTCTATCGCCACTTCTATTTAACATTGTTTTGGAAGTCCTAAAACTAAACAAACAAACACTGCTATCAAGTCAATTCTGACTCATAGTGATCTCCTTTTGGTTTCTGAGGCAGTAAATCTTTACAGAAATAGATGCCCAGTCTTCCTTCTGTGGGGTGGCTGGTGGGTTTGAACTGCCAACCTTCTGATTAGCAGTCAAATGCCTTAGACACTATGGCACCAGAGCTCCTTAGTCCTTGAAGTCCTAGCCAGGGCAATAAGGCAAGAAAAAGAAATAAAAGGCTTCCAAATTGGAAAGGAGAAAGTAAAGCTGTCTCTTATTTGCAGATAACATGATTCTATACATAGAAAAGCCAAGAGACAGCAAATAAATTACTGGAACTAATAGAAAGGTGCAACAAAGTGGCAGAATACAAGATCAACATACAAAAATCAGTTGGATTCCTTTACATCAACAAAGAGATCTCTGAAAAGGAAATAAGGAAAACAATACTATTTACAAAGATAAAATATTTAGGAATAAATCTTACCAGGAACACAAAAGACATATACACAAAGAAAACTACAAAACACTACTACAAAAAATTACTAGGGAGCTACATAAATGGAAGAGCATGCCTTGTTCATAGATAAGAAGACTGAATATTGTGAAAATGTCAATATTATCCAAAGCAATCTACACATTCAGTGCAATCCCAATTCAGATTCCATCAATATTTTCTAAGGACATGGAAAAAATAAATTATTAATTTCATATGGAAAGTAAAGAGACCTCAGATAAACAAAGCACTGTTGAAGAAGAAAAGCAAAGTAGGACACCTCACACTTCCAGATCTCAAAACCTACTATACAGCCACAGTAGTTAAAACAGCATGGTATTGGTACAATGATAGACAGATAGACCAATGGAACAGAATAAAAAACCCAGAAATAGACCCATCCATCTATAGAGCTGATCTTTGACAAAGGGCCAAAACCCATTAAATGGGGGAAAAGATAGTCTTTTTAACAAATGGTGCTGGTAAAATTGGATATCAACTTGCAGAAAAATGAAACAAGACCTATACCTCACCCCATACACAAAAACGAACTCAAGTTGGACCAAAGACTTAAATGTATAATCCAAAACTATAAAGCTCATCAAAGGTAAAATAGCAACAAATCTAGGTGCCCTAAATTGTGGCATAAATAGACTATGAAGCATAACCCAAAATGCACAGGCAGTGTAAGAGAAACTAGATGACTGGGACCTTTTAAAAATTAAATTCTTTTTTTTAATTCTTTTTTTTTAAATTATTATTGTGATTTGGGTGAAGATTTACAGAGCAAATTCACTTTCCATATAGTAGTTTACATATACTTTGTCTCATGACATTGACCAGAGTTTACCACAATGCAACAGCTCCCCTCCCACTTCCTCCCCACAATTACCTCTTCCCAGTGTCCATCCCTCCATGCACTCCTGCCCCCAAAGCTGTCTCCCTGTGCATAGGCAGCCCTTCTTTCTCAATGATTGTTCTCTCCAAGGAGTGTACCTACCTCAGG
>NW_006922194.1:933349-937033 GCF_000298275.1 Orycteropus afer afer
CCTGCTTCTTTGTGTGGACTGTGATGGTGTGTTGTTTCCGAGGCATCATAGAGTTGTTTTATTTAGATCTCTGTTAACTGTTTGTGAAGAGCAGTCAAGGGTGATTCAGGCTCTTCTTGGTGTTTTTTTATCGTTGGCCCATTGGTGGAGAAGGAGGTAGTGGCTGTCACTCAGTAAATGAAGTTGCAGGAGGTGTGGGTCTAGTTGTGTCTTATTGGGACTGTTGTTGTCTCCCACTCATTCAGACACAAATTACAATTGAATAACTTTCAAAAAACTTGTCAGTCTTGCAGGTTCCAAGTGTCCTTGGGGTTGTTGGAAAGCAGAACATGTTCTTAAGTCCCAGGAATCTGTGAGAGCACTGTCTCTTTAAATATCCAAAATAGTCAAACCGCTTTTTAAGCCTTCAAAATGGCAGTGCCTTCAGACTGGCAAAAGTCCACAGCTCAGCCCACCTTTCTCTTCACCTTCTCCATTTGTTCCCCAGCCACCATGCACAGTCCTCCATGCAGTCCCTGGTTAGCAGGGTGATTTTTAGGTTAATTCTTAAGTCCTACCACCCCAGGAATCTGCGAGAGCACTGTCTCTTTAAATATCCAAAATAGTCAAACCACTTTTTAAACCTACAGCACCCTCCGGACTGGCAAAAGTCCACAGCTCAGCCCACCTTTCTCTTCACCTTCTCTTTTTGTTCCCCAGCCACCATGCACAGTATTCTGTGCAGTCCCTGGCTAGCAGGTGATTTTTGGGTTAATTCTTAAGTCCTACCACCACTCAGGAATCTCCAAGCTGTCTGTGCCATCAGGATCACTCACAACCACTGCCAGACCGCAGCTCCGTATGTCTCCTTTTTTGTTATTTTCACCCAAATTCGTCTGCTAGTTGGGGTTTAGTCCACTTCTCTTCAAGGCTCAGGGGGCCAGCATTATCTTCTGGGTCTGTGTTAATTGGTTTCCCTTTTCTTTGTTGAAGAGGGTCTGTGCAGTCTTTCTGCCTAGTCTGCCATCTTGCCTGAACTCCAAAAATTAAATTCTTATATGCATCAAAAGACTTCTCTAAAAGGGTAAAAGGAGAACCCACAGATTGGGCAAAAAATATTTGGCTATGATATATCTGCCAAAGGAATTATCTCAAAAATTTATAGAAAACTTCAGTACCTTAACACAAAAAGACAAACAATTCAATTCAAAAATGGGGAAGAGACATAAGCAGACACTTCACTAAAGAAGATATGTTGTTGTTGTTGTTGTTATGTGCCATCAAGTCGGACCTTACTCATAGCGACCCCTCCTTAGGTTTCCAAAGCAGTATCACTATGGAAGTAGATTGCCCCATCTTCCTTCCGAGGAGTGGCTGGTGGGTTTGAACAACCAGCCTTCTGGTTAGCAGTCAAGTGCCTTAGGCACTACGCTACCAGAGCTCCCAAAGAAGATAACTGCCGGCCAACAAACACATGAGGAAATTCTCATGATTGTTAGCCATTGTTGTTGTTGTTATGTGCCGTCCAGTTGGACCTGACTCATAGCGACACCTCCATGGGTATCTAAGGAGGTATCACTATGGAAGTAGATTACCCAACCTTCCTTCCAAGTAGTGGTTGTTGGGTTTGAACCACCAGCCTTCTGGTTAACAGACAAGTGCCTTAGGCACAGTGCATTAGAGAGATGAAAATCAAAGCAACAATAAGATATCATCTCACCCCAGCAATAATAGCAAAGTTCAATAAGACAGAAAATAACAAATGCTGGTGAGGTTGTGGAGATATTGGAACTCTCATACATTGCTGGCTGCAAAATGGTACAACCGTTATGAAAAATGGCATGGCATTTCCTTATAAAACTGAAAATGGAAATACCATTTGATCCAGAAATTCCATGACTAGGAATATATCCTAAAGAGGTGAAAGATAGGACATGAACAGGCATATGCACACCCATGTTCATCACAGCACAATTTACTGTAGCAAAGAGATAACAACAACTTAAATGCCTATCAACAGATAAATGGTAACAAAATTATGCTACATTCACACAACGTAATACTTTGCAACATTAAAGAATAATGAAGAATACATGAATCATCTCACACTGTGGATGAATTTAGTGGAGATTATGTTGAGTGAAATAAGTCAATCACAGAAGGACAAATATTGTATGAGCCCATTATTGTAAAAAGTCAAGGAAAGGTTTACTTAGGGAAGGAAATTCACTTTGTTGGTTATCAGGGGAGGGAGGAAATGGGGGAGAATTTTGGACTAGTTGGGGGTCACATGTTGATTTGGGTGAGGGGAGGGATAGTATGGAGTCTGTGACCAACACAATGACCTTGGGGAAAGGAAGAACACTGAAACATACACATAAGATACAGACAATAGAGGCAAATACTATTACATGCACAATACTGCAATACCACTAACATAAAACACCAGGATATGGATAAGTGCACAGACAGATGAGAAGATCAGGTGGGGGTAGGTGAATAGGAATATACCCTAGACCAAGGATAGATTTGTCTGAAGATAATCTTACATATGCACTTGTGCTACAGTTAGCCACATACATTACAGAAGCAGCAGAAACAGAGTTGGAATAACTTCTCAGAGACAACCAAACATCTTGAGAGAGAGAATCACTGGGCCTGGGTATTTGGGAGCATAGTCTCCAGGGACATCATGCTCAACTGGCACATCATAGTACATAAAAATCTTGTTCTACAACATACTTTGTTGAGTATAGCCTGGGGTCTTAAAAGTTTTTGAGCAGCATCTAAGATGTAAATATTGGTCTCCTCTCAACTGAAGCAAAGAAGAGTGAAGAAAATCGAAGACACCTGGAAACAATTAATCCAAGCCTAAGATGGACCATGAGGACCTCAGCCTTCATGACACTGAGATCAGAAGAACCAGATGGTGTCTAGCTACCAGTGCCAACTGCTTGGAAAGGGATAAAAACTGGAGATCCTGGATAGAGTGGGAAGAAAAATGTGGAACAAAGCTGAAAAACACAAAAATAACCAGAGTTACTGGTCAGATAGAGACTGGTGGAACCCTCAAGACTATGGCCCCAGGTTACCCTTTGGGCCTAGAAATGGACTCACTTCTATGGATTGGCTCTCAGCCCTACAGTAGAAAGACCTACATGCAGAACACCTATCCCAGGGCAATGCACCCACCTACTGTAAGGAGATGCACCCCTTAGAGCAATCAGCCATGAGACACCAGAGGAGAAGTATTCACATAGAGAGAAAGGTGGACAGACAGGAATGCATAGTTAAGAAGGGCATAAGGAGGGGGTAGTCACATGGAGGGGAGGGGAGGAGAGGAGGGTTTTTTTTAATGGTTGGTGATGGTAATTGGGGCAGTGAAATCAAATGTGCATGAACTGTTGAGTGTAAAACCAATTTGCTTTGTAAGTTTGCAACCAAAGCACACACACACACATAAGTCTTGGAGACAACACAAAATTTCAATTTAAAAGAAGAAGAAGGCATGATAACTGAAGCAAATAACTAAAATAATGAACTAGGAAATCTCCCTGAGGGAGAAAAGATAATAGAACTACCTAAGAAGGAATTCAAAAGATTGAAAAAAAAAACCAAATTCACTGTTGTTGAGTTGCTTCTGACTCATAGTGACCCTTCTTGGGT
Source organism: Orycteropus afer afer (assembly GCF_000298275.1). NCBI lineage: Eukaryota > Metazoa > Chordata > Mammalia > Tubulidentata > Orycteropodidae > Orycteropus > Orycteropus afer. The sequence goes on from NW_006922194.1 coordinate 936,995, forward strand.
TTCTGAGGTGGTATCTCTCTAGTAGTAGATTACCCAATC
>NW_006922194.1:937138-939387 GCF_000298275.1 Orycteropus afer afer
ATATATAACAATTATGTTGTTGTTGTGTTGTTATTTGCTGTCGAGTCGGCCCCGACTCAGAGCGACCCCTCTTTGGGTTTCTGAGGCAGTATCACTAAGGAAGTAGGATTGCCCAACCTTCCTTCCTTCCAAGGAGTGGCTGGTGGATTTGAACCATCAGCCTTCTGGTTAGCAGTCAAGTGCCTTAGGCACTATGCTACCAGAGCTATATAATATATATATATCCTTTCAAGAGCTCAGGAAACCATAAAACGAAGGAAGGAAAAGATAGACAATACCCCTGAAGAATTCAAGAAAATCATACAAGAACAAAATGAATAAAGGAAATAGACAATTAGAAATCATATAAAAACAGTAATTTGATATACAGAAGATGAACACTAAAATTATGGAGATTGATAACACATTGGAAGGACAAAAGTATAGAATTTAACTGGCTGAAGAATGCATATTGCAGCTAAAAGACAAATCCCTTAACATCAGGTTTAAATTAAAAGAAATGAAGAAAACTTAATAGTTATATGGGATAATATCAAAAGAAATAACATAAGCCTGATTGGAATTCCAGAACAGGAGGGAAAAAAAAAAAAAAAAACAGATAGAAAATCATTGAAGACTTGCTAACAAATGACTTCCCCAATATCATGAAAGACAAAAAGATATCCATTTAAGAAGCTCAATGAACTGCAAACAGGAAACACCCCAAGAGAAAGTCACCAAGACATATTATACTCAAACTTTCCAAAATTAAAGACAAAGAAAGAATCTTGAGAGCAGCTTGGGAAAAATGGAATGTTCCTTACAAAGGGCAACCAATAAGACTAAGCTTTGATTTCTCCATAGAAACCATCCAGGCAAGAAGGCATTGGGATGAAATATATAAAATCTTGCTGGTAAAAAATTGCCACCAAGAATTATATACCCAGCAAAACTGTCCCTCAAATATGATGGTGAAATTAGAACATTCTCAGACAAACAGAAATTATGGGAATTTGTGAAAAACAGATAAACATTAGAAGAAATGCTAAAGGGAATCCTTCTAAAAGAAAACCAACAGTGGAAGATAGCGACCTAAGATTAAGACATGTGAGAGCACCACCCAGAAACCAACCAAGAAAAAGAATGTTCAAATCTAAAGTCAACTTACAAAATGGAAAATAGAGAATCAGAGGAGTAAATTTGTAAATGATAGCAACTACAAAACACATGTTGTTGTTGTTGTTATTGTTATTTGCCATCAAGTCAGACCCGACTCATAGAGACCCCTCCTTGGGTTTCTGAGGCAGTATCACTATGGAAGTAGATAGAGGGAATAAATGGTATAATTACAAAACTTCCATATGGAGAGGAAGTCCGAACAATGTCACTATAGAAGAGACTGTTCTAAATCTAGCAATGTAAGAATTTACTATAGGGTAACCACAAAGGAAATTAATGAAACTTCTAACCAAAATAAGAAAAGAAAATACCACATGAAAGCAAAATAATGAATAAAAGGGAAAGAAAACTTGATAAGAAAATGAATTCAGTGGGGAAAAATACTTGGAAGAAAGAAACTATTAGCACCACAACAAAAAACACAAAAGAATGACAGCAGTAAATTCATATCTATCATTAATTACACTAAATGAGAATGGATTAAATGCACCAGTCAAGAGAAAGAGAGTGACAGATAGTGTAAGAAACCAAGACTCATCAATATGCTACCTATAAGAGATACTTCGGACACAAAGATAAAAATAAATAGAAAATCAAGGGATGGAAAACAATATGTAATAGCAAGCAAAAAAGAGCATGAGTGGCAATATTAACTTTTGATAAAATAAACTGCAAGGCAAAATCCAGCATAAGGGACAAGGAAAGGCATTATATGATGAGAAAAATGTCAATACACCAAGAGAACATCACCATAATAAATATCTATAAACTGAATGAAAATCTCCCAAATACATAAAACAAACATCAACTGATTTGAAAGGTGAAATAGATAATTCTACAATAGTAGTTGGGGACTTTAACATACCACTTTCAATAAAGGAGAGAACAACTAGAAAAAAATTCCACAAAGATACAGAAGATTTCAACAACATAAACAACCAGCTTGACCTCATAGACATATACAGAGCACTCCACCCAACAACAACAACAGCAACAACAATACACATTGTTTTCCAGTGCACATAGATCATTCTCCAGAATATACCATTTGTTAGGCCACAAATCAAGCCTTGATAATTTTTTTTTTTTTT
>NW_006922194.1:941937-945411 GCF_000298275.1 Orycteropus afer afer
CATATAAAGTTAGTGATCATTCTTTCCATATCCCTAAAGAATGTTGATGGGATCTGGATTGGGATTGCATTGAATGTATAGATTGCTTTGGGTAGAAGCCTTGATAAATTTTGAAACATCAAAATTCTATGAAGCATCTTCTTGGATCACAGCATTATTAAATTAGAAATCAACAGCAGAAAGACCAGGGGAAAAAGTCAAATACATGCAAATTGAATAACACACTGCTCAAGAACCACTGGGTAACAGAAGAAATAAAATGTAATATAAAAAAATTCTAGAAATAAGAGAATGAAAACACAACATACCAAAACCTGGGGACTCAGTGAAAACAGTACTCAGAGGTCAATTTATCAGTTAATTCACACATCAAAATGGAAGAAAGAAACTAAATCCACACCTTAACCTAACAACTCCAACAATTAGATAAAGAGCAACAAAAGAAGCCTTCAGTCTCCAGAAGAGGAGAAATAATAAAGATTAGAGCAGAAATAAACAAAACAAAAAGCAGAAAAACAATAGAGGAAATCAATAAGACTAGAAGCTGGTTCTTCTAGTCTTGTTGATTAATATTTAACAACAACAAAAATAGATTAAAAAAAAAAGAAACTTAAAAAAATATTTACAAAATCAACAAACCATTGGCAAATTTAATTAAGGAAAAGAAAGAGAAAAAGCAAATAACATGAACAATAAATGAAATGGCAATATTACAACAGAACCAACCAAAATAAAAAGGATAATAACAGAGTACTACTCACCAGCCACTCCTCAGAAAGAAGGTTGGGCAATCTACTTCCCTAGTGATACTGCCTCGGAAACCCAAGGAGGGGTCATTATGAGTCAGGTCTAATTCGATGGCACATAACAACAACAATAACATGAACTGTACTCCAACAAATTTGAAAACCTAGAAGAAATGGACAAATTTCTGGAAACACAAGACATACCTAAAGTAGCACAGACTGAGGTAGAAAATTTGAACAGACTCATATCAAAAGAAGAAATTGAACAAATATTAAAGAAAAAAAAAAAAAAAACTCCCCCACAAAAAAAGTCCAGATGGCTTCCCTGGAAAAGTCTATCAAACTTTTAGAGAAGAGGTGACACCTATTGTGTTAGCTAAGGTTGTTTGTCAACACAACTGGGCTGTGGTTTTAAATGGTTGGGCAAATGGATGCAGTCATTCCTCATGTTGTTGTTGTGTGCTGTTGAGTCAGAGCTGACTCATAGCAACCCCTCCTTAGGTTTCTGAGGTGATATCACTATGGAAGTAGATTGCCCAACCTTCCTTCTGAGGCGTGGCTGGTGGGTTTGAACTGCCAGCCTTCTGGTTAGCAGTCAAGTGCTTTAGGTGCTATGCTACCAGGAGGTTGTAATCACCACCATGGTGGAATCTGCTGTGAGCAGCTAAGTAGCTGCTTTTGGTGTGTGGCCTTCTTCCAGTATAAATGGTGAAGCTTAGAGGAAGATCACTAGCTTTTTGACACATGTGGGCCCAGCATTTGGCCAAATCTCGGCCTGCCATGTTGCCTTCTGATCTTGGGATTGTTCCTGAACTTGAACCAGTGGTGTGCCATGTTGTCTGCCAGTCTTGGGATTATGCCATTTTATTTGTTGATCTTGGGTTTGTCAGCCTCTGCACCAGCAGCTGCATGAGTCAGAAAGCCTCCAGCTCGAGTGGGCCTGGAATAGAAGGCAGAAGTCCAGGGTCCAGGGGCCTTCACCCAGCCCCTAGATCTGGCACTTTGAGCTTGGATTTCTAGCCTCCTAAATTGTAAGAGAATAAGCCACTGTTTGTTAAACCCATTGATTTGTGGTACTTATGTTATGGCAGCATTAGAGATCCAAGACACCTAGCCTACTCAAGGTGTTCCAGAACATAAAAAGGATGGATAATCCTAAATTCATTCTATGAAGCAAGCTTAACCCTGATACCAAAACCAGGCTAAGACACCACTAAAAAGGAAATCTAGACCAATATCCTTCATGAATACAGATGCAAAAATCTTCAACAAAATCCTAGCCAATAAAATCCAACACTACATCAAAAAATAATACACCACGACCAAGTGAAATTCATATCAGGTATGCAAGTATGGTTCAACATTAGAAAAATAATCAATGTAATTCACCATATAAATAAAACAAACTAAAAGAATCACAGTATCATATCAATTAATGCAGAAAAGGCATTTGATAAAATCCAGTATCCATTTCTGAAAAAGACCCTCAGCAAAATAGGAATAGAAAGGAAATTTCTGAACATAATAAAAGTCATGTATGCAAAACCAATAGCCAACATTATTCTCAATGGAGAGAGACTCAAAGCATTGCCCTTGGAAATGGGAACCAGGCAAGGATGCCCACCTATCACTTTTTCTGTTCAGCATTGTGTGGGAAGTCATAGCAGGTTCAAACCCACCAGCCACTCCTTGGAAGGAAGGTTGAGCAATCTACTTCCGTAGTGATACTGCCTCAGAAACCCAAGGAGGCTTCGCTATGAGTCAAGTCCGACTCCATAGCACATAAAAACAACAACAACAGCCAGGGCAATAAGGCAAGAAAGAGAAATAAAAGGCACCCAAATTGGCAAATAAGTAAAATCTATCTTTATTTGCTGCCAACAAGATCCTATAAACAGAAAACCCAAGAGTCTCAGAAGAAAACTACTGGAACTAATGGAAAGTTTCAGTAAAGTGGCAGGATACAAGACTGATATAGAAAAATCAGTCTGATTCCTCCACATCAACAAAGAGATCTCTGAAAAGGAAATAAGGAAAACTATACCATTTACAATAGCTACCAAAAAGGTAAAATACTAAGGAATAAAACTTACTGACACAAAAGACCTATACAAAGAAAACTACAAAACACTGCTATAAGAACCTCCCCCCAAAAAAACCCAAACCCACTGCCATTGAGCTGATTCTGACTCATAGTGACCCCCATTCAGTTTTCAAGGCTGTAAATCTTTATTTTCAAAATATTTGTAATGTGATTTGGGTGAAAGTTTACAGAGCAAATTCACTTTCCATATAGCAGCTCACATACACTTTGCCTCATGACATTGACTGCAATTTCCCACAATGCAACAGCTCTCTTCCCATTTCCTCCCCATAGTTACCTTTTCCCTGTGTCCTTCCCTTCCATGCACTCCTGCCCCCTGAGCTGTCTCCTTATGCATACACAGCCCTTCTATTCTCTCATGATTGATCTCTCCAAGGAGTGTATCTACATAATGTAAATGTTCAGCTCATATGCCTGTGTTTTGTTTGGCTGGAAGCAACGGGAGTGGGTTCAATTCCAGACCTGAAGGGCAGCTAGGGGTCATAGTCTCAGTGGTTCCATCAGACCCATTGTTGCATCTAGGTGGCCACTTGCAAACTTTTAAGATTCTAGTTGCTACTCACCAAAGTTGGATGTGGAACAATGTTTTTGTGTAGTATGTTATGCCAATTGAGCTTGATGTCC
>NW_006922194.1:945878-952030 GCF_000298275.1 Orycteropus afer afer
TACAAGGAAGGCCAGTCAACACTGCTATTATTCAAATTTACGCACCAACCACCAAAGCCAAAGATGAGGAAATTTAAGATTTCTACCAACTTCTGCAGTCTGAAATTGACCAAACATGCAATCAAGATGTGTTGATTATCACTGGTGACTGGAATGCAAAAGTTGGAAACAAAGAATTACCAGTAGTTGGAAAATACGGCCTTGGTGATAGACAATGCTGGAGATCGCATGATAGAATTTTGCAAGACCAATGCCTTATTCATGGTGAATATAATTTTTCAACAACATAAGCAATGATTACACACATGAACTTCACCAGATGGAATACACAGGAATCAGATTGACTACATCTATGGCAAGAGGCACTGGAGAAGTTTGATATGTTTGGCCAAAGCAAGGCCAGGAGATGATTGTGGAACAAACCATCAACTGCTGATATCCAAATTCAAGTTGAAGTTTAAGACAATTAAAACAAATGCACAGGAGCCAAAATATGACCTTGATAATATCCCTTCTGAATTTAGAGACTATTTAAAAATAGATTTGATACATTGAACACCAATGACTGAACACCAGAGGAATTGTGGGGTGACATCAAGAACATCATCCATGAAGAAAGCCAGAGGTCATTAAAAAGACAAGAAAGGAAGAAAAGACCAAAATAGACATTAGTATAGACTCTGAAACTTGCCTTTGTGTGGAGAGGAAGAACACAAATGGAAGAAACAAGATATAAGAGCTGAACAGTAGATTTCAAAGAGCAGCTTGAGCTGACAAAGCCAATTACTATAATGAAATGTGCAAAGACCTGGAATTTGAAAATCAAAAGGGAAGAACATGCTCAGCATTTCTCAAGCTGAAGGAACTGAAGAAAATATGTTGTAATATTGTTGTGATATTGAAAGATTCTATGGGCAAAATATTGAAAGATGCAGGAAGCATCAAAAGAAGATGGAAGGAATGCACAGAGTCACTGTACCAAAAAGAACAGGTCATTCTTCATCCATTTCGGGAGGTGGCATATGATCAAGAACCAATGGTATGAAAGGAAGAAGTCAAAGCTTCACTGAAGGAATTGACAAAGAACAAGGCTCTAGGAACTGACAGAATCCCCATGGAGATGTTTCCCATGCAAATAAAATCTTACTGCAAAAGACCTCTTTTACGTTATGAAGAGCAAATATGCTCTTGATGTGCTTGAAAAAAAAAAAAAAAAAGGGAACACTGCATGGTTTAAAATCAAGAAGGGAGTGTGTCAGGGTTGTATCCTTTTACCATACTTATTCAATCTGTATGCTGAGCAAATAATCCAAGAAGCTGGACTATATGGAAAAGAACGTGGCATAAAGATTGGAGGAAGAATCATTAACAACCTGCGATACACTGACGACACAACTTTGCTTGCTGACAGTGAGGATGACTTGAAGTACTTAGTGATGAAGACTGAAGAATACAGTCTGCAGTATGGCTTACACCTCAATATAAAAAAACAAAAATCCTCAAAACTGGACCTATAAGTAGCATCATGATAAGTGGAGAAAAGATTGAGGTTGTCAAAGACTTCACATTGCTTGGTTCTACAATCAACACCAATGGAATCAGCAGTCAAGATATCAGATGACGTATAGCACTGGGAAAATTGGCTGCAAAGGACCTCTTTCAAGTGCTGAGGAGCAAAAATGTCTCCTTGAGGACTAAGTGCACCTGACACAAGCCATGGTATTTTCAATTGCCTCATATGCATGTGAGAACTTGACAAGGAATAAGGAAGACCGAAGAATTGATGCTTTTGAGCTGTGGTGTTGGCGAAGGATGCTGAAATTACTGTGGACTGCTAAAAGAACTAACAGGCCTGTCCTGGAGGAAGTGCAGCCAGAATGCTCCTTGAAGGTGAGAATGGCCAGACTCTTAATTTCACCTACTTTGGTCATGTTGTCTGAAGGGACCATTCTTTGGGAAAGGATGTTGTTCTGGTTACCTAGTGCCACTCTGACAAGAATATACCACAAATGGGATGGCCTTAACAAATAGGAGTTTATTCTTACAATTTGGAGGCTTTAAGTCCAAGCTCTAAGTGCCATGCTCTAGGGGCTGGGTGAAAGCCCCTCATACTTGGGGTCCAGCTCTGCCTCCTGCTCCTGGCCCACTGGAGCTATAGGCATTTCTTCACTCAGACAACTGCTGGCTGCTGAGGCTGAGAAGCTGCAAAGTTGACAAGTAAAAGGCACAGTTCCGATGTTACCAAACCACATGGCAGACCATTAACTTAGGTCCATTGTAAGTCCCAAAGTCAGCAGAGCATAGCAGACTGTTGAGCAATGACACAGCTACATACAGAGTCCAAGTGTGCCACAGGGTAGAGACCATTCCCGAGGCTTCTCCTTAAATACAGGAAGCAGACCACATTTCCAAAGGCAGCTACTCAGCTTGTGGTAGATCTCACCATGGAGCTGATTGCCAGTCTCATCATGGGGAATAACTACCACCAGCTGCCCAGCCACTCAAGGCCCAGCCAAGTTGACACACAAACATAACTATCAAAATTCCACCCCTTGTCCACTTGGCAACTGTACAGATCTTCAGTGGGTGGTATCTGTACAGGTCTCCTCCACTGGGTGGTTCCAGTCTCCTAGTTTCTGAGTGGTGACGTCAACACCCTTGGCCTGGCAGGCCCTGTTCCTCTCCCTCTTGGACATGGCAGCCCTGCCCCCTCACTCTTGGGCAGCAGCTATGCCTCCATCCCACTGGCTCACATGAATGAGCAGCCCCACACTCCACAACCAAGTTGGTGAAGGCCTGGCTCTTTGAAACCTAGGGGGCTGTGATTGTTCCACCCCAAAGGCCATGGTCCTACCCTTTCAGGCTGAGGCAGCTCTGCTTCCATTTCCTTGGTCTCCGCTTCTGCCGATTAATGCCAAAGGCAACCCGCTCTGCTGAAAAACCCTGCCCAAAAAGCACTTGGCTTTTTTGCTCCATGGGTCGGCCAACCTGCTACTCCATTTTATGCTGGTCTTCTCTAGAAAGCCCCTCAACCTTGGGGTCCAGCTCTGCCTCCTGCTCCTGGCCCAGTGGAGCTAGAGGCATTTCTTCACTCAGACAGCTGCTGGATACTGAGGCTGAGAAGCCCTAAGGTTGGCAAATAAAAGGCACGGTCCTGATGTTACCAAACCACACGGCAGGCCATTAACCTAAGTCCATTGTAAGTCCTAAGGTCGGCAGAGTATAGCAGGCTGCTGAGCAATGACACGGCTACATGCAGGGTGCAAGCATTCCATAGGCTAGGCACCATTCCCAAAGCTTCTCCTTAAACAGAGAAGCAGAACACATTTCCAGAGATAGCTATTAAGCTGCTTGTGGTAGATTCCACCATGGTGCTGATTGCCAGTCTCATCATGGGTAATAACTACTACCAGCTGCCCAGCCACTCAACCAGGCCCAGCCAAGTTGACACAACCACAGATGTGATGCTTGGTAAGGTGGAGCATTGACAAAAGAGGGGAATGCCCTCAACGAGGTGGATTGACAGTGGCTGCAGCGATGAGCTCAAGTGTAGCAAGAATCGTGGAGTTGGCTCAGGACAGGACAGTGTTTCGTTCTGTTGTGCATAGGGTCACTATGAGTTGGAGATGACTTGATGGCACTTAACAACAACAACAAAAACCCAAACCATGGTATTTTCAATCACCTCTTATGCATGTGAGAGCTGGACAATAAATAAGGAAAATTGAAGAAGAGTTGATGCTTTTGAGTTGTGGTGTTGGAGAAGAATGCTAAGAGTATCATGGTCTGCTAAAAGGACTAACAAATCTGTCCTGGAAGAAGTGCAGCTGGAATTCTTGGGTCATGTTGTCAGAAGGAACCATTCCTTGGAGAAAGATATCATGCTTAGTAAAGTGAAGAGTGAATGAATAAGGGGAAGGCCCTCAACAAGATGTATAGACACAGTGGCTGAAACGATGGGTTCAGGTATAGCAAGGATCATGAGGCTGGCACAAGTCCGGGCAGTGTTTCGTTCTGCTGTGCATAGGATCACTATGAGTTGGAGATGACTCTATGGCACCTAACAACAACCACCATAGTTTGGTTATCCATTCTTCTGTTGATGGGCACTTAGGTTATTTCCATCTTTTTGCTAATGTAAATAGTGCTGTGATGAACAAGGGTGTGCATGTATCTGTTCTTGTCCTGGCTGTCACTTCTTTACGATATATACCTAGTAATGGAATGGCTGGGTCTAATGGTATTTCTAATTCCAACTTTTTAAGGAATCACCATACTGCTTTCCACAGTGGTTGTATCATTTTACAGTCCCACCAGCGGTGTATAAGAGTCCTAATTTCTCCACATTCTCTCCAGTATCTATTTTCTGTGTTGCTGTATTTTGCTACTAGTTCTGTGGCAAGATCGTATCTCATTGTTTTAATTTGCGTCTCTCGGAGCTCTGGTGGTATAATGTCTAAGGCATTTGACTTAGAAGGTTGGCGGTTCAAATCCACCAGCCACTGCTCGGAAGGAAGGTTGGGCAATCTACTTTCATAGTGAAACTGCTTCGGAAACCCAAGGAGCAGTCCCTATGAGTTGGACCCGACTCAATGGCAGTGAGGTTGGTTTTTATTGGCTAATGATCTTGAGCATTTCTTCAAGTGTTTGTTGGCCACCTGAATATCCTCTTTGGTGAAGTGTCTATTCATATCATCTGCCCATTTTTTAATTGGATTATTTATCTTGTTGTTGTTGAGGTGTTGGAGTTTTCTTTAAATTTTAGAGATAAATCTCTTGTCAGATATGTCCCTTCTGAATATTTTTTTTTTCCCAAAATCTGTATGTTCTCTTTTCACTCATTTGGAGAAGTCTTTGGAAGCACATGATAATTTAATTTTGAGAAGGTCCCATTCATCTAGTTTATCTTCTGCTGTTTGTGCCTTTTGGGTTATGCTTGATAGTCTACTTATGCCATATATTGTTGTTGTTGTTGTTGTTGTTGTTATGTGCCATAGAGTTAGACCTGACTCATAGCGACCCTCCTTGGGTTTCCGAGGCAGTATCACTATGGAAGTAGATTGCTCCATCTTCCTTCTGAGGAGTGGCTGGTGGGTTTGAACCACCAGCCTTTTGGTTAGCAGTCAAGTGCCTTAGCTACTATGCTACCAGATCTCCCAGAGATGGCCCGGCTACCTGGCGGGGAGCGGCTGGTGGGTTTGAACCATCAGCCTTGGGTGTGGCACCTGACTGCCCGAGGCCCTGAGGCCATCCCCTAAATTTGCCCCTACTTTTTCCTTGAGGAACTTTATAGTTTTAGGTTTTGCATTTAAGTATGATTCATCTGGACTTAGTTTTTTTGTATGGTGTCTGGTACAGATCTTGTTCATTTTTCTGGAAATCTTGTTTCATTTTCCCAGCCCTGTTTTTTAAACAGACAATCTGTTCCCTACTAAATGGATTTTGGCCCTTTATCTAAGATCAGCTGACCACAGATTGATGGATCTAGTTCTGGGTTCTCAATTCTATTGTATTGGTCTATGTGTCTGTCATTGTAAAAATACCAGGCAGTTTTGACTATTGTGGCTGTATAGTAGGTTTTAAGATCCAGGAGTATGACACCTCTTACTTTGTTCTTCTTCTTCAATAGTGCTTTGCTTATCTAAGGTCTCTCTCCTTTCCATATAAAGTTAGTGATTGGTTTTTCCATATCCATTTTTTTTAAGTTGTGATTTGGGTGAAAATTTACAGAGAAAATTCACTTTCAATACAGCAGTTCACATACACTTTGTCTCATGACATTGACTCCAATTTACCCCAATGCAACAGCTCCCCTTCCACTTCCTCCCCATAGTTATCTCTTCCTTGTGTCCACCCCTCCATGCACTCCTGCCCCCTGAGCTCTCTCCCTGTGCATAAACAGCTCTTTTTCTCCCATGATTGTTCTCTCCAAGGAGAGTATCTATCTCAAGGAAATGTTCAATTCATATGCCTGTCTTTTATTTGGCTGGAAGCCACAGGTTTTGGTTCAGTTCTAGACCTGAAGGGCAGCTAGGGGCCATAGTCTCAGTGATTCCACCAGACTCTATCAGACCAGCAAAACTGGTCCCCACACCTTTTTTTTTCCCCCACATGATTTTGAGTTTTGTTCCACATTGTTCTCCCTCTCTATC
>NW_006922194.1:952974-954138 GCF_000298275.1 Orycteropus afer afer
GTTCCCTCCCCTCCCCTCACACCCCTGGTAACCAATAAAGAAAATTTCCTTCAATAGATAAAGCTTTTATTGACTTTACAATGGCAGACTAATACAATATTTGCTTTCTGTGATTGACATATTTCACTCAGCATAACATCCTCCAAGTTCATCCACATTATGCAGTGTTTTGCAGATTCTAGGTTATTCTTTTTTGGAGGAGTCAGCAGCAGGGATCCAGGTGAGGAGAGGGAACCCAGGCTACACCCTGCAAGCAGCAAAGTGGGAAAGCAGGGAAAGGACAGAAAAGGCCAAAAGGACCAGGACAGAGTGAGGATTCAGCCCCAGGGATTCAGGTGAGTAGAGGGAAGCCAGGCCACGCCCCAGAGCAGCAAGTGGAAAAGCAGGGAAAGGACAGAAAAGACCAAGAGGACCCAGTCAGAGTGAAGAGTTAGCCACAGGGGGGATCCAGGTAAGGGTGGTTGGAGAGGGAGACAAACTTGTCTGTCAGTTTGTCCTACTGTGGTGATGTGTTGCTCTGAGTCTTGAGGCTGTTCCACTGGTGTTTCAAACCCAGTGGGGTGCACATGGTGCACAGGTATCAGCCCAGCTTGCAGACTGAGACAGACTAGGAAGAAGGAAGAGGTCATCCACTTCTCAAAGAATTGGCCAGGGAAAATCTTATGAATAGCAGAGAAACACTGTCTGATACATTACTGTGAAACTTTGGATAGTCTGGAAATGTTCAATACAGAGGAGGAAGATGAGTCACTTAGCTTAGAAAGCTCTCAAAATACGTCTGGGCAAGAGCTGCATTACCAGAGTAAAACCAGCGTTACTCATATGGATAAGGTAAAGCTTTAGAGACCTCCATTTCCTTATGTGGCACCACTCAAATTAAGGAGAAACAGTGGCAAATATCCATTAATAATTGGAACATGGAATGTAAGAAGTATGAATCTAGGAAAATTAGAAGTTGTCAAAAATGAAATGGAACGCATAAAGATTGATATCCTCAGCATTAGTGAGCTGAAATGGACTGGTTTTGGCCATTTTGAATCAGACAACCATATGATCTACTATGCCAGGAATGACAGTTTGAAAAGGAATGGCGTGGCATTCATCATCACAAAGGATGTGTCAAGATCTGTCCTGAAGTACAATGCTGTCAGCCATAGAATAATA
>NW_006922194.1:954863-955736 GCF_000298275.1 Orycteropus afer afer
AAGAGAAGACCAAAATGGATGACAGAAGAGACTCTGAAACTTGCCCTTGAGTGGAGAGTAGCTAAAGAAAATGGAAGAAATGACAAGATAAAAGAATTGATCAGTCAACTGATCATAAAGAACTCCCCATGAGGCCATAGGTGCAGACTCGAGAAGACAAAATCAATTACTATAATGAAATGTGTAAAGACCTGGAGTTAGAAAACCAAAAGGGAAGAACATGCTTGGAATTTCTCAAGCTGAAAGAATTGAGGAAAAAATTTAGGCTTCAAATTGCAATATTGAAAGATTCTACAGGCAAATTATTGAATGGTGCAGGAATCATCAAAAGAAGATGGAAGGAATAGAGTCACTGTACCAAGGACAATCTTCATCTATTTCAGGAGGTGGCATATGATCTAGAACCAATAGTATTGTAGGAGAAAGTCAAAGCTGCAGTGAATGAATTGGCAAAGAACAAGGTTCCAGGAATTGACGGAATACCCATTGAGATATTTCAACAAACGGATGCCCCACTGGAGGCACTCACTTGGTTATGCCAAGAGATTTGGAAGACAGCTACCTGGCAAACTGACTGGAAGAGATCCATATTTGTACTCATTCCAAAGAAAGGTGATCCCATAGAATGTGGAAATTATCAAACAATATCACTAATATCACTTGCAAGTAAGATCTTACTGAAAATAATTAAAAAACGGTTGCAGTATATTGACAGAGAACTTCCAGAGGTGCAAGCTGGATTCAGTAGAGGACGGAGAACAAGGGATATCATAGTTGCTGTCAGATGGATCTTGGCTCAAGGCAAAGAATACCAGAAAGATGTTTACTTGTGTTTTATTAACTATGCAAAAGCATTTGATTGTGTGGATCATG
>NW_006922194.1:986750-1001030 GCF_000298275.1 Orycteropus afer afer
AAAGAAAAAAGGGGAAAAAAGAAGAAAAAAGAGGAGAACCTGCACTATCTGGGTATAGGGCGCTAAGAAAAAAAAAGTAGAGAGGGAGACTAATAAATGAAACAAATGGGAAAAATGCAAAAAGGAAAACAAGTAATGGTGTTAACCATTAGAAAAAAAGGGGAAGAAGAAAAAAAACCTTAAATTAAAAAATAAAAATTTCTGCCATGCACAGGGAGCAGAAAAAGTGCTGAAAACTAGGACCTGGGAGGGAAAGATTAAGAATAATAATAAAAATGACAAAAGTATTAATTATATTAGTTGTTTTATAACGACAAATAGAAGCAAACTGATCACCAGAAAAAAGAAAGTGAAAAAGGAAAAAATAAAAATAAAAAAAGAAAAAAAATTGGTGGAGGACAGGGTAGGGCACCCAGGCTCCATCTGAGCACACAGTCTGTTATGTAGTTCCTGTGGGCCCAGAAGGTAGGTGGGAGAGGGGGATGGCCACACCTCTGTTCACCAAGCGGCTGTGGGGTATAAGAGTAACAAGTGGAGTGTCGTACCTTTTCAGTCTTACAGGTCCCAAGTGTCCTTGGGGTTTCTGGAACTCAGAACGTGTTCTTAAGCCCCAGGAATCTGCGAGAGCACTGTCTCTTTAAATATCCATAATAGTCAAGCTACTTTTTAAACCTTCAAAATGGCACTGTCCTCCAAACCGGCAAAAGTCCACAGCTCAGCCCACCTTTCTCTTCACCCTCTCCGTTTGTTCCCCAGCCACCGTGCACAGTCCTCCGTGCAGTCCCTGGCTAGCAGGGTGATTTTTAGGTTAATACTTAGGTTCTACCACCACTCAGGAATCTCCAAGCTGTCTGTGCTATCAGGATCACTCAGGCTCGCAGCTCCATCTGTCTCCTTGTTTGGTATTTTCACTCAAATTCTTCTGCCAGTTGGGGTTTAGTCCACTTCTATATCCTTCCCTTCAAGGCTCAGGGGTCCAGGATTATCTTCTGTGTCTGTGTTAATTGGTTTCCATTTTCTTTGTTGAAGAGCATCTGTGCAGTCTTTCTGCCTAGTCTGCCATCTTGCCCAAATCCATCAAGCAAAGCAGTATTGAAGAAGAAGAACAAAGTAGGAGGTCTCACACTGCCAGATCTCAAAACCAACTAGACAGCCACAGTAGTCAAAACTGCCTTGTATTGGTATATTGACAGACACATAGACCAATGGAATAGAATTGAGAACCCAGAAATAGATCCATTGACCTATGGTCAGCTGATCTTTGAAAAAGGGCCGAAATCCATTAAATGGGGAAGAGAATGTTTGTTTAATGAATGGTGCTGGCAAAACTGGAGATCCATTTGCAGTAAAATGAAACAAGATCTGTACCTTACACCATACACGAAAACTAACTCCAGATGGATCAAAGACTTAAATGTGAAGCATAAAACTATAAAGTTCCTCAAGAAAAAATTAGGGGCAATTTTAGGGATGCTAATATATGGCATAAATAGACTATCAAGCATAACCCAAAATGCACAAACAGCAGAAGAGAAACTAGATGAATGTGACCTAAAAATTAAATTTTTATGTGCTTCCAAAGACTTCTCCAAAAGAGTCAAAAGAGAACCTACAGATTGGGAAGAAATATTTGGCAATGACATATCTGACAAGGGACTTATCTCTACAAGTTATAGAAAATTCCAACACCTCAATAACAAAAAGACAAACAATCCAATTAAAAAATGGGCATAGACACTTAACCAAGGAGGATATTCCAGTGGGCAACAAACATATGAAGAAATGCTCACGATCGTTAGCCATTAGAGAGATGCAAATCAAAACAACAATGAGATACCATCTTGCCCCAGCTCTAGTAGCAAAGCTCAACAAGATAGAAAATAACAAATTCTCGTGAGGGTGTGGAGGGTTGGGACTCTGATACACTGCTAGTGGGACTGTAAATGGTACAACCACTGTGGAAAGCAGTATGGTGACTCCTTAAAAAGTTGGAACTAGAAATACCATTGGCCCAGCCATTCCATTACCAGTTATATATCCTAAAGAATTGAGAACCATGGCAAGAACAGACATATGCATACCCATGTTCATCGCAACACTATTTACAATAGCCAAAATATGGAAACAACCTAGGTGTCCATCAGCTGAGGGATGGATATCCAAACTTTGGAACATACACACAATGGAATATTATGCAACCCTAAAGAATAACCTAGAATCTGCAAAACAGCACATAACTTGGTTGAACTTGGAGGACATTATGCTGAGGGGAGTAAGTCAATCACTTAAGGAAAAATATTGTATTAGTCTGTTATTGTAAAAATCAAGGAAATTTTTATCTATGGAAGGTAGTTTTCTTTGTTGGTTACCAGGGGTGGGAGGGGAGTGGAGGGAACACTTTTAGATGGTACATAACAACAACAACAACAACAGAGATAAGTATAGATCTGGGTGAAGAGAAGGGCAATGTACCAAATGTGAGTGATCAACATGGTGGATTAATGGAGAGGAAGACTTAGAGAGGTACATGGGAGGTACAGACAAGAAGGATGGACCTTTTTGGTCATAGAGCACTGAATTTTCAGTGAAGGCAAACATGAGTATACAGGTGGATATAATAGATGAATGAACAGGCTGAACTATTAGGTATGTCTATGAATGGGAAGTGTACCCAAGACCTTGTATAGGGTTGGCAGACAATGGTCCTATAAGTGTATTTGTATGATCTGTAAGAATTCCCAGGTGTGTAGTAGAGCTGACAAGGGACAAGGTTGTAGTCACTTCTTGGTCAGAGCCAGCTACCCAGAAGGACTGAGTACTTGAACCTGTGAGCTCTGGACCATAGTCACAGGGGCATCGAGCTCAATTGGCATAATATACTACACCAAACATTGTTCCACTTCCTACTTTGTCAAGTAGTGACTGGGATCTTAAAAGCCTGCAAGCAGCCATCTAGATGCAACGACAGGTCTCTCCTCATCCAGAGCAAAAAAGAATGAAGGAAACCAAAGATTCATGGAAAGAATTATTTCTAGTGACCAGTACACCATGTGATCCACAGCCTTTATGACTATGAGACCAGAAGGACTAGATGGTGCCCGGATACCAACGTTAACCCCTCAGAGGGGGATCAATGTAGGAGACCCTGGACAGAGAGGGAGAACAATGTGGAACAAACCTGAAAAGCATTTTTTTTTTTTTTAAAATAGTGGGACCATGTTTGCTGGTCTGATAAAGCATGGTGGAACCACTGAGACTATGGCCCCTAGCTGCCCTTCAGGTCTGGAATTGAACCCACACCTGTGGCTTCTAGCAAAGCAAAAGACAGCCACAGGAGTTGAATATTTACCTGAGGTAAATACACTTCTTGGAGAGAACAATCATGGGAGAAAGAAGGGTTGTTTATGCACAGGGAGATAGCTCAGGGGGCAGGAGTGCATGGAGGGATGGACACAGGGAAGAGGTGACTGTCGGGGGAAGTGGGAGGGGAGCTGTTGCATTGTGGTGAATTGTAATCAATGTCACAAGACAAAGTGTATGTGAACTGCTGTATGAAAAGTAAATTTTCTCTGTAAATTTTCACCCTAATCACAATAAAAAAAGAAAAATGAAAGTTAAAATAAGTGCACAAGAGCCAAAATACAACATTGATTATATCCCACTTGAATTTAGAGACCATCTGAAAAATAGATTTGATGCACTGAACACCAATTATTGAAGACTAGATGAGTTGTGGAATGACATCAAGAACATCATTCATGAAGAAAGCAAACTGTCATTGAAAAGACATGAAAAGAAGAAAAGACTAAAATGGTTGTCAGAAAAGAGTCTGAAACTTACTCTTGAACACTGAGTAACTAAAGTGAATGGAAAAATTGCTGAAATAAAAGGATTTAACAGATTTCAAAAGGTCAAGATGTTTCAACAAACAGATGCAGCACTGGAGGTGCTTACTTGTTTATGCCAAGAAATATGGAAGACAACTATCTAGCAAACTGACTGTAAGAGACTGATATTTGTGCTCATTCTAAAGAAAGATGATCCAACAGAAATGTGGAAATTATCAAGCAGTATCAGGACCTCTGGTAGCATAGTGCCTAAGACACTTGACTGCTAACCAGAAGGCTGGTGGTTCAAACCCACCAGCCACTCCTCAGAAGGAAGGTTGGACAATCCTACTTCTGTAGTGATACTGACTCAGAGACCCAAGGTGGGGTTGCTATGAGTCGGGGCCGACTTGACGGCACGTAACAACAGCAACAACATCATTAATATCACACACAAGTAAAATCTTTCTGAATATAATTAAAAAACGGTTGCAGCAGTATGTTGACAGGGAACTTCCAGAAATGCAAGATAGATTCAAAAGAGGATGTGGAAGGAGTGATATCATTTCTGATTTCAGATGGATATTAGCTGAAAGCAAAGAATACCAGAAAGATGTTTACCTGTGTTTTATTGATTATGCAAAGGCATTTTACTATTTGGATCATAACGAATTATGGATAACATTGAAAAGAATGGGAATTCCAGAACACTTAATTGTGCTCATGAGGAACCTGTACCTAGATCAAGAGGCTGTGGTTTTAAATCAGAAAGACTGTACATCAAGGTTGTATCCTTTTACCATGCATATTCAATCTGTATGCTGAGCAAATAATCTGAAAAGCTGGACTATATGAAGAAGGATGCAGCATCAGGATTGGAAGAAGAACCATTAATAATCTATGCTATGCAGATGACACAACACTGCTTGCTGAAAGGGAAGCTGGCTTAAAGCACTTATTGATGAAGATTTTAAGACTACAATCTGAAGTATGGATTATACCTCAACATAAAGAAAACAAAAATCCTCACAGCTGGACCAATAATAAGCAGTATCATGATAAACAGAAAAGATTGAAATTGTCAGGGATTTCATTTTATTTGGATCCACAGTCAACACCCATGAAGGCCACAGTCAGGAAATCAGATGATTTATTGCACTGGGAAAACCTGCTGTAAAAGATCTCTTTAAAGTATTAAGTGGTTGGGAAGATGGCATCTTACCTGTAGCCCACATGTTTGTTCCCTCTAGCATATTAATGCCTGAAAAACTATGTGCAGCAGTTTGAAGCAGGGATTCTGGGGCTGTGAACAACTGATTAAGTTGGAGAAGGCCAGATTTAGTGGAGAAGAAGAAGAAAGGAGGGAGAGGCAGAGTAAACAGCCAGCAAGAATAAAAATAAATGCACATGCTTGCAGCAGGCCAGCCAGTGAGACAGAGCATTGGAGGGCTCCCTGGGCAGTGAAGCAGGAGCATCAGAGAACTAGCGGCCACTTTTGGTAACTTTTGGATCTGTGCAAAGTGGGAGCATGGCATTTCTGAGAAGTGGAGCAGAGATCCCTCTGGCTCAGGTTGCCACTGAATTGGGAGCATAGAGGGAAGCAAGCTGCAAGTAGGTGGGCCCTGGGTCAAACTCGTGGTGCAGGGCGGGGGTCCAGCTCTTCCAGGACAGCTTTATGGCATGGAGGGGCCCAGAGTACAGAGTTTTTGTGGCTGTCAGAACCTGGTTGAAATTGGCAGCCCCCTAACCATCGAGGTCTTTGCCAAATTTGAGCTGTGGGCCTGTGAGTGACAGTACAACGTCATCATTAGCAGCTGACCCAAAACCCTGGAAACGTGCTACTGGAAACTTGGGGATTTTTTTCTTTTTTCTTCCTTCTTTCCTTGCCTCTCCCCTACCTTATCCAACAGAAGAACCACATTAAGCCACCACAACACCTCCTTGTTCCAATCCTAAACCCCCTTCATGACAAACAGAGACCTGCATCTACATTCCACACAGTGATTCCATCATCACAAAGAAAACTGCGGAGTAATCCAGCATACCCAAATTAATAACCCAAAACAAAACAAAACAAAAAACCCAGCTCCACCTTTGCAAAAATATTAAATCATAAGATACAAAACAAATCACTACATAACTAACAGTTAAAGACAATAACTTCAAAATGTCTAGGAAACAACAGGCAACCTCAAATCAAACAAACAAACAAACAAAAAGGATAAGACAATAAAAATAAAATCCCAAACAAAAGTCTCATTAAACATGGAGGAAGAGGAGGCAATAGAATTATCCAAGAAGGAATTTAGAAGATATGCTCATAGAACTCTATAAGAGCTTCAGGAAACCTCAAGAAGAATCAAAGAGAACACAGACAGTGCACTTGAAAAACTCAGGAAAACCATTCAAGAGCAAAATAACATGATTAATATGCAATCAGAACTTACACAAAAACAACAGTTAGAAATCAGAAGATGAATATTAAAATTACAGAATAATACAACACAGTGGAAGCACAAAGTAATAGAACTAGAACTGGTGAAGAATGCATTTCCCAACTAGAAGATAAATAAATCCTTTGACACCAGCCTGCATGAAGAAAAACAGGACAAAGATTTAAAAGAAATGAAGAGAACCTAAGAGTTATATCGATGACATGAAAAGAAACAACATATGCTTCATTGGAATTCCAGAACAAGAAGAGGTGGAAAAAAAAACACTGAGAAATTGTGGAAGACTTACTAACAGAAAATTTTCCCCATATCATAAAGGAAGAAAAGATATTTGTGCTAGAAGCTCAAAGAACCCCATACAGGATAGATCCCAAAAGAAAAATACCATATCATAACCAAACTCTCTAAAACCAAAGACAAAGAAAGAATCTTATGAGCTGCCCGGGAAAAAAGAAATATTACTTATAACAATCAGTTAGGCTGAGTTCTGATTACTCAGCAGAAACCATGAAGTCAAGAAGGCAATGGGATGGCATATATAAAACACTGAAGGAAATGAACTTCCAAACAAGAATCCTATATCCAGCCAAATTGTCCATCAAATATGAGGATGAAATAGAGACATTCTCAGACAAACAGAAATTAAGGAATTTTGTAAAAACTAGACCAACACCACAAGAAATGTTTAAGGAAGTCTTTCCAATAGAGAACCCACAAAGAACAACAAAATCAGGATGCATGACATCAACTCTAAAGCCAAATCAGAAACAGATGCTCAAAATAAGCCCATAAAACATTGTACACTAAAAAACAAGGAAGTCAATCTGCACACAACTCTAGCAACTAACCAAACAGAGGCAATAATAATTCTAGGTAAAAAACTTCAAACGGAGAGGAAAACAGGACAATGTCCTTATAGAACAGACTGTTCCAAAAATATAGAGACAAGAACACACTCCAAGGTAACCACAGAGAAAATTAACAATCTCCCTAACCCAGAAAGAAGGAAAACATATGGATTTGGTAAGCACAAAACCAACAAAAAGAAAAAAAAGAGAGGAAACACTTGACAACAAAAGGAACTCAGCACAGAAAAGTATATGGACCAATGAAACTCCAACAACATGACAAAAAACACAATAGAATGACATCAATTCATACCTATCACTAATTACACTCAATGTGAATAGACTAAATGCAGTCAAGAGAAAAAGAGTGGCAGATTGGATAAGAAAAGAAGACCCATCGATATGCTGCCTACAAGAGACCCACCTTAGACATAAAGATAAGCAAAGATAAGACAAATTAAAAGTTAGAGAGTGGAAAAAATATACCAAGGCAATGGTAACCAAAAAAAAAAAAAAAAAAAAAAAAAAAAAGATGAGTGGCAACATTAATTTCTAATAAAAGAGACTTCAAGGTGAAAAATGGCATAAGAGACAAAGAAGGTAACTATATGATGCTGAAAGAGTCAATTGACCAAGAAGACATTAAGACATCACTAAAATAAATATCTAAGCACCCAATGAAAGTGTTCCAAAATACATGAAGCAAATATTAATTGAATTGAAAGGGAAAAGAGAAAACTCTATAATAATAGTAGGAGACTTTAACACACCATTTTCAAGAAGGGACAGATCAACTAGAAAAAAACTCAACAAAGATACAGAAGAACTAAACAACACAATCAACCATAGACATATACTGAGCACTCCATCCAACAAAAGCACAATTCACATTCTTCTCTAGTGCACATGGATCATTCTCCAGACTAAATCATATGTTAGGACATAAAACAAGCCTCAATAAATGAAAAAATGTTGCAATACTACAAAACATCTTCTTGGACCACAATGCTATAAAATTAGAAATTAATAATAGGAAGATCAAGGAAAAAACATCAAACGTGGAAGTTGAATAATACACTGCTCAAAAACTACTGGGTAACAGAAGAAATAAAGAGATAAATTAACAACAACAACAAATTCCTAGAAACAAATGAGAATGAAGATACATCATACCAAAACCTATGGGACACAACAAAAGCAGTGCTCAAAGGTCAATTTATAGCAATAAAGGTACACATCAAAAAAGAGGAAAGAAAAATCAACACTCTAACTCAACAACTACAATTAGAAAAAGAACAACAAAAGAATCCTATAGTATCCAGAAGTAAGGAAATAATAAAGATCAGAGCAGAAATAAATGAAACAGAAAACAAAATAAAAATAGAGAAAATTAACAAAACAAGAAACTGGTTCTTCAAAAAGATTAAGAAAGATGACAAACCATTGGCAAATCTAACATAAGAAGAGAAAGAGAAGATGCAAATAACAAGAATAATAAACAAAAAGTGTGACATCACAACAGAACCAACTGAAATAAAAAGTATAGTTACAGAATATTATGAAGAACTGTACTCCAACAGATTTGAGAACCTAGAAGAGATGCACAAGTTTCTAGAACCACAAGACCTATTAAACTGCCCCAGTACTTGAACAGATCCATAACAAAGGGAAATTGAACAAGTCATAAAAAAAAAACTTCCCACAAGAAAAAGTCCTGGCTCTGATGGGTTCACTGGAGGACTTTACCAAATATTCAGGGAAGAGTTGACACCTACACTACTCAAGATATTCTAGAACACAGAAAAAGATGAAATACTGCTAAACTCACTTTATGAAGGAAGGATCACAGTGATACCAAAACCAAGGAAAGACACCACTGTAAAGAAAGACTATAGACCAATATCCCTCATGAATTGTTGTTGTTGTTGTTATGTGCCGTCGAGTCGGCCCTGACTCATAGCGACCCCTCCTTGGGTTTCCGAGGCAGTATCACTATGGAAGTAGGATTGCCCAACCTTCCTTCTGAGGAATATAGATGCAAAAATCTTGAACAAAATCCTAGCCAACAGAATCCAACAACATATCAATAAAATAACATTTCATGACCAAGTTGGATTCATACCTGCTGTGCAAAGATGGTACAACATCAGAAAAACAATAAATGTAATCCACCACATAAACTAAACAAAAGAAAAGAACCATATGATCATATCAATTGACTCAGAAAAGGCATTTGATAAAATCCAACACTCATTCCTGTTCAGAGCTCTCAGCAAAATTGGGATAGAAGGGAAACTCCTTAACATAATAAAGGGCATATATGCAAAGACAACAGTCAACATTATTATTAATGAAGAAAGACTCAAAGTATTCCCCTTACAAATGGGAACCAAACAAGGATGCCCTCTATAACAACTCCTATTTAACATTGTATTGAAAATCCTAGCCAGGGCAATAGGGCAAGAAAGAGAAATAAAAGGCATCCAAATTGGCAAAGAGGAAGTAAAGCTATCTCTGATTGCAGACGACATGATCCTATACATAGAAAACCCAAGAGACTCAGCAAAAAAAACTACTGGAACTAATAAAGAGATTCAGCAAAGTGGCAGGATACAAGGTCAACATACAAAAATCATTTGGATTCCTCTACACCAACAAAGAGACCTCTGAAAAAGAAATAAGGGAAATAATACCATTTACAATACCTACTAAAAAGATAAAATATCTAGGAATAAATCTTACCAGAGATACAAAAGACCTATAAAAAGAAAACTATAAAACACTACTACAGTAGACTACAAGGGATCTACATAAATGGAAGAACCTGCCTTGTTCATGGATAGGAAGACTGAGTTTTGTGAAAATGTCAATACTACCTAAAGCAATCTATATATTTAATGCAATCCCAATCCAGATACCAACAAAATTCTTTAAGAACATGGAAAAACCAATTACTAACTTCATATGGAAAGGAAAGAGACCTTGGATAAGCAGAACACTACTGAAGAAGAACAAAGTGGGAGGTCTCACATTCTTGGTTATCAAAACCTACTATACAGCCACAATAGTAAAAAAAAAAAAAACAACAAATAAAAAAACAGCTTGGTATTAGTACAATGATAGACAGATAGACCAATGGAACAGAATTGAAAACCCAGAAATAGACCCATCCATCTAAGGACAGCTGATCTTTGACAAAGGTCCAAAACCCATTAAATGGGAAAGACATGCCTCTTTAACAAATGGTGAGGGCAAAATTGGATATTCACCTGCAGAAATATGAAATAAGACCCATATCACACCCCATACAGAAAAACAAACTCAAGTTAGATCAAAGGCTTAAATGTAAAACCCAAAATTATAAAATTCATCAAAGATAAAACAGGGGAAAATATAGGCACCCTAATTTATGGCATAAATAGACTATCAAACATAACACAGAATGCACAGAACATTGGAATAGAAGCTAGACTGAGACCTTTTAAAAATTAAATTAAAAAAAATTAAATTCTTATGCACATCTAAAGATTTTGCCAAAAGGGTAAAAAGAGAACCTCCAGATTGGGAGAAAATATTTGCCTATGACATATCTAACAAAGGAATTATCTCTAAAATCTATGGAAAACTTCAACACCTCAACACCAAAAATACAAACAATCCAATTCAAAAATGGGCAAAGGATATCAGCAGACACTTCACTAAAGATGATAAGCTGGTGGTCAACAAATACATGTGGAATTGATTGTGATCTTTAGCTATTGTTGTTGTTGTTATTTGTCATCGAGTGGGACCCAACTCATAGCGACCCCTCCTTGGGTTTCCAAGGCAATATCACTATGGAAGTAGATTGCCCAACTTTCCTTCCAAAGAGTGGCTGGCGGGTTTGAACTACCAGCCCTCTGGTTAGGAGTCAAGTGCCTTAGGCACTGTGCTACCAGAGCTCCTCGTTAGCCCTTACACACAATCATTGCCGTGGAGTTTGATCCGACCCATAGCAACCCCTCCTTGGGTTTCCGAGGCAGTATCACTACGGGTGTAGATTGCCCAACCTTCCTTCCGGGAAATTGGCTGGTGGGTTTGAACCGCCAGCCTTCTGGTTAGCAGTCAAATGCCTTAGGCACTATGCTACCTGAGCTCCTTAGAGAGATGCAAATGAAAACAATGATGAGATTTCATCTCACTCCAGCAATAATAGCAAAGTTCAACAGAACAGAAAATAACAAATACTGGCCAGGTTGCAGAGAGTACACTATGTGTCGCGGCCTCCCGCCGCTGTTCGCCCGGCCCCAGGCCCCGACATGCCTGCACTGGGGCCCTCCAGCTCTCAGTAATCGGAAAAGCAGCGGGGCCGGGCCTGACAGAGGGAGGGCAGGCCGACTGTAAAATGGTGCAACCATTGTGGCAAACTGTATGGCATTTCCTTAAAAAATTGAAAATAGAAATACCATTTGAACCAGCAATTCCATTACTAGGAACATACCCTAAAGAGGTGAGAGACAGGACATGAACAGATATATACACACCCATGTTCATCTCAGCACAATTCACTATAACAAAGAGACAGAACGTGAAGAAGAGTGCAAAAAACCAATCAAATGCCCATCAACACATGAATGGATAAACAAACGATCGTACATCCACACAATGGAATACTATGCTACATTAATGAACAATGAAGGATAATCATCTCACAGTATGGATAAATCTGGAGGACATTATGCTGAGTGAAATAACTCAATAACAGAAGGACAAATATTGTAATGAGCCCACTACTGTAAAAAGTCAAGGAAGGGTTTGTTTAGCGAAGCGAACTCACTTTGTAGGTTACCAGGGAGTGGAAGGAAGAGAAGGGGATAATTTTGGACTAGTTGGGGGCCACACACTGAGGTGGGTAAGGGGAGGGATAGTGTGGAAAAAGTCTGTGGCCAGCATGATAACATTGGGGAAAGGGAGGAGACCCAATCGTATACATAAGATATAGACAGAGGCTAATACAGTATATCCACAATACTGCATTACCATTAACACCAAACATCAGGCTACAGATAAACACATAGACAACTGAGAAGGTCAGATGGGGGTCAGTGAACAGGATTATACTCCAGACCAAAGATAGATTCAGCTGAGGCTAATCTTGCACAGATACCAGTGATACAGATACAGATACCGGTGGTCCCTTATCGTCGGAAGTGAAGAAGAGTGCAAAAAACCAAGGGCATTTGGAAACAATCAGTCCTAGGACATGACAGATCTTGAGACCAGAAGAACTAGATGGTGCCTGGCTACCAATGCCAACCACTTGTGAAGGGATCAAAACTGGAGATCCTGGATAGAGCAGGAGGAAAAATGTGGAACAAAATCCAAAAAACACTATATTGACCAGAATTACTGGTCAGATGGAGTCTGGTGGGACCCCCAAGACTATGGCCCTGGGATACACTTCAGGCCTGGGATGAAACTAACTCCCAAGGGCTGGTTCTCATCCCAATAGTAAAAAAGACATACATGCAGAGCACTGAATCCAGGGCAATGCACCCACATACTCTATGGAGATACATCCCTTGGAGCAATCGGCACCAGAGGGGCAACATTCACACAGAAGAAAAGAAAGACACATATGAGTGCATAACTAAGAATGGTATGGGTTGGGGGAGGTTACTGGGAAGGGAGAGGAGGATAGTGGGTTTGGGTTGGGGATGGCAATTGGAGAGTGAAACTAAATGTACATGAAGTGTTGAATGTAAAACAAATTGTGCTGTATAAACTTGCACCTAAAGCACAATAAAAAATAAAATAAAATAAAGTTAAGAAGCAAAGATGTCATTTTGAAGACTAAAATGTACCAAAACCGAGCCATGGTATTTTCAATTGTCTCACATGCATGTGAAATTTGCACAGTGAATAAAGAATACCAAAGAAGAGTTAATGCCTTTGAACTGTGGTGTTGCCAAAGAATACTGAAAATGCCATGGGTTGCCAGAAGAATGAACAGATTTGTTCTGAAAGTGCAGCTGGAATGTTCTTTGGAGAGATTTTGTCTTACCTACTTTGGTCATGTTGTCAGAAGGGACCATTCCCTGGAGAAGGATATTATGGTTGGTAAAGTAGAGTATTAACAAAGAAGAGGAGAACTCTCAACAAGATGGATTGACACAGTGGTTGCAATGATTGTGAGACTGTGAGATTGTGCATATGGTGCACAGGTTTCAATGCAGCTTACAGACTGAGCAGTGTTTTGTTTTGTTGTGCATAAGGTCACTATGAGTCAGAGCCCACTTGATGGCACCTAATGACAACAATGATGATAATGACAATTTACTTCCATAGTTTTTCCTCCAAAAAACAAGTTACCCCAGCCTAGTGAGAAAAACAACAGACAAATCTTAATAGAGAGATATTCTACAAAATGCCTGGCCAATACTCCTCCCCCTACCCTCACTCCTCACCCAAAAATCAGAGTCATCAAAAACAAAGGAAGTTGGAGATTCTGACACAACCATGAGGAACATAAGGAGACATGACTTCTAAATACAATGTGGTAACCTGGATGGTATCCTTGAAGAGAAAAGAAACACTGGGAAAAAATGAGGAAATATGTATGTAGTGGTATCTCACTGTTGTTTTAATATGCTATTCCTTAATGGCAAATGATGTTTAGCATCTCTTCATATGTTTATTTTCCATCTGCTTATCTTTTTTTTTTGGTGAGGTGTTTGTTCGTCTCTTTAGTTCATTATTTATTTACTTATTATTATTATTGACTTTTGGATTTTCATTTATAAGATATGTGTTTTGCAAATATTTTTGTCTAGTCTGTAGCTTGGCTTTTCACAGTATTGTCACATAACAGAAGTTTTTAATTTAAATATATGTAGAAGCTCTGTTTTTTAGTACATGAACATTTAAGATTATTATAGCTTCTTGGTGGATTAATCCTACTTATCACAAAGTAATATCCCTCTTTTTCCATAGTAATTATTTTTGGCTCTCAAATCTAACTGATCTGATATTAATATAGCCATTCCTGCTTATTTAAAATTAATGTTTGCATGATATGTCTTTTTCCATCCTTTTATATTCGACCTAGCTTTGTCTTTGAGTTTGAAATGAGTTTCTTGTTCACAGCTTAAAGGTTTTTTTTTTTTTTTTTTT
>NW_006922194.1:1002030-1002746 GCF_000298275.1 Orycteropus afer afer
GAGGACATTATGCTGAGTGAAATAAGTCAATCAAAAAAGGACAAATATTGTATTAGTCTGTTATTGTAAAAGTTAAGGAAATGTTTATCTATTGAAAGAAATTTTCTTTGTTGGTTACCAGGGGTGGGAGAAGAGGGGAGGGAACGCTGTTAGATAGATAGAGATAAATATTGATTTGGGTGAGAAGGGCAATGTATCAAATGTGAGTGACCAATAAGGCAGCATAGAGGATGAGAAAGACATAGAGTGGTACATGGGAGGTAGAGACAACAAATATGAACCCTTTTGCATATACAGTACTGAGTTGTAAGTGAAGGCACACATGGGTATATGGATGGATAGATAAGTGGACAAGCTAAATGATTAAGTATGTCTATGAAATGGAGAGTGTATCCAAGATCATATATAGGGTTGGCAGGCAATGATCCTATAAGTTTATGTGAATGATCAGAATTCCCAGGTGTATAGTAGAGCCGACAAGGGGCAAGGTTGTGGTCATGGCTTGGTCATAGCCAGCTACCCAGAGGGACCGAGTAGTTGAACCTGTGGCCTTGGAACCATAGTCACAGGGGACATCAAGCTCAATTGGCATAACATACTATACAAAACATTGTTCCACTGCCTACTTTGGCAAGTAGCAACTGGGATCTTAAAAGCTAGCAAGCTGCCATCTAGATGCAACGATGGGTCTCTCCTCGTCAAGAGCAAAGAAGAAT
>NW_006922194.1:1002846-1006006 GCF_000298275.1 Orycteropus afer afer
ATTGCTATAAAATAGCAATTTTTTTTTTAAATAAATTTTGTCACCAGGGATGACAAAAGTGGCAGGATCCAGGTAAGGGGAGGGAGACAGGCCCCACCCAAGAGGCAGGAAAGGGAGGGGAGACGGGATGACAAAAGTGGCAGGATCCAGATAGGATCCATGTACAGGGAGGGTGGAGAGGTTTTGAACAGCTAAGGAAGATGAATTTGCCTGTCAATTTGTTATACTGTGGTGGCTTGCATGTTGCTGTGAGGCTTGAGGCTGTGCCACCAGTGTTTCAAATGCCAGCAGGGCTGCATATGGTGCACAGGTTACAATGCAGCTTACAGACTGAGACAGATTAGGAAGAAGGAAGAGGCCATCAACTTCTCAAATAACTGGCCTGGGAAAACATTATGAATAGCAGAGAAACACTGTCTGTTACATTACTGGGCAAATTTATGAATAGCCTGGAAACATTGTCTGATACAGTGCAAGAAGATGACCCCTTTGGTCAGAATTCACTCAAAATATGATTGGGAAAGAGCTGCCTCATCAGAGTAGAACCATCCTTAATGATGTGGATAAAGTAAAGCTTTCAGGACCTCCATTTGCTGATGTGGCATGACTCAAACTGAGGAGAAGCAGTTGTAAACATCTATTAATAATCGGAACGTGGAATGTTCTAAGAAAACTGGAAGTTGTGAAAAATGAAACAGAATGCATAAAGTGAGCTGAAATGGACCAGTTTTGCCATTCTGAATCAGACAACCATATGATCTACTATGCTGGAATGATAACTTGAAGAGGAGTGGTGTGGCATTCATCATCACAAAGGATGTTTCAAGATCTGTCCTGAAGTACAATGCTGTCAGTCATAGGATAATATCCATACACTTACAAGGAAAACCAGTTACTACTACTATGATACAAATTTACACACCAACCACGAAAGCCAAATATGAGGAAATTGAAGATTTTTATCAACTTCTGCAGTCTGAAATTGACCGAAAATGCAATCAAGATGTGTTAATTATCACTGATGACTGGAATGCAAAAGTTGGAAACAAAGAAGAATCACCGGTAGTTGGAAAATTTGGCCTTAGTGACAGAAATAATGCTGGAAATCACATGAAATAATTTTGCAAGACCAAAGACTTATTTATTGCAAATACCTTTTCTCAAGAACACAAATGGTAGCTATACATGTGGGCTTTGACAGATGGAGCACACAGGAATAAGATTGACTATATTTGTGGCAAGAAGCAATGGAAAAGCTCAAAATCTTTAGATAAAACAAGGCCAGGAGCTGATTGTGA
Organism: Orycteropus afer afer; assembly: GCF_000298275.1. Classification (NCBI taxonomy): domain Eukaryota; kingdom Metazoa; phylum Chordata; class Mammalia; order Tubulidentata; family Orycteropodidae; genus Orycteropus; species Orycteropus afer. Next base: position 1,004,145 of record NW_006922194.1, read on the forward strand.
AACAGACTATAAACTGCTCATGTACAAGTTCAACTTGAAGTTTAAGACAATTAAAACAAGTCCATAAGAGCCAAAATATGACCTTGAATATATCCCTCATGAATTTAGAGACCATCTAAAGAATAGATTTGATTCATTGAACACTAATGACTGAAAACCAAAGGAATTGTGGGATGATATCAAGAATATCATCCATGAAGAAAGCAAGAGGTCATTAAAAAGATGAGAAAGGAACAAAAGACCAAAATGGATGTCTGAAAATTGCCCTTGAATGGAAAGTAGCTAAAGCAAATGGAAGAAATGACAAGATAAATGCACTGTACAGAAGATTTCAAAGAGCAGCTCGAGAAGACAAAGCCAATTACTATAATCAATGTGCAAAGACCTGGAGTTAGAAAACCAAAAGAGAAGAACATGCTCAGCATTTCTCAAGGTGAAAGACCTGAGGAAAAAATTTAAGCCTCAAGTTGCAATATTGAAAGATTTTATAGGCAAAATACTGAATGATGCAGGAAACATCAAAAGAAGATGGAAGGAATACACAGAGTCACTGTACCAAGAAGAACTGGTAGATCTTCATCCATTTCAGAAGGTGGCATATGTTCAAGAATCAATGGTATTGAAGGAAGAGTGGAAGCTGCACTGAAGGAATTGACAGAATACCCATTGAGATGTTTTAACAAACAGATGCCCCACTGGAGGCATTCACTCAGCTATGATAAGAGATTTGAAAGATTTGGCTGACTGACTGGAAGAGATCCATATTAGTACCCATTCCAAAAAAAGGTGATCCCACAGAATGTGGAAATTATTGAAAAATATCATTAATATCGCATGCAAGTAAAATCTTACTGAAGATAATTCGAAAATGGTTGCATATTGACAGAGAACATCCAGAAATGCAAGCTGGCTTCAGAAGAGGACGTGGAACAAGGGATATCATTGCTGATGTCAGATGGATCTTGGCTCAGAGCAAAGAATACCAGAAAGATGTTTACTTGTGTTTTATTGACTATACAAAACCATTTGATTGTGTGGATCATAACCAATTGTGGATAACATTGAGAAGAATGGAAATTCCAGAACACTTAATTGTACCCATGAGGAAGCTGTACATAGACCAGGAGGCTATTGTTTGAACAGAACAAGGAGACACTGCATGGTTTAAAATCAAGAAGGGAGTGCATCAGGGTTGTATCCTTTCACCATACTTATTCAATTTATATGAAGAGCAAATAATCCAAGAAGTTGCACTATATGAAGAAAAATGTGGCATCAAGATTGGAGGAAGAATCATTAACAACCTGTGATATGCTAATGATACAACTTTGCTTGCTGAAAGTGAGGAAGACTTGAAGCACTTATTGATGAAGATTGAAGACTACAGTCTGCAGTATGTATTACATCTCAATATAAAGAAAAAAATCCTCACAACTGGACCTGTAAGCAGCATCACGATAAATGGAGAAAAGATTGAAGTTGTCAAAGACTCCACATTGCTTGACACCAATGGAAGCAGCAGTCAGAACATCAGATGACTGGGCAAATAGGCTGCAAAGGACCTCTTTCAAGTGCTGAAGAGCAGAGATGTTTCCTTGAGGTCTAAGTTGTGCCTGACACAAACCATGGTATTTTCAATTGCCTCATATGCATGTGAGAGCTGAACAATGAATAAGGAAGACTGAAGAAATTTGATGCTTTTGAGTTGTGGTGCTGGCAAAGAATGCTGAAAGTACCACAGACTGCTAAAAGAACTAAGAAATCTGTCCTGGGGGAAGCACAGCCAGAATGCTCCTTGGAAGCGAGAATTGCCAGACTTCATCTCACCTACTTTGGTCATGGGAGCTCTGGTAGCATAGTGG
>NW_006922194.1:1011366-1012861 GCF_000298275.1 Orycteropus afer afer
AGGAGAGTATGGAGGGATGGACACTGGGAAGAGGTAACTATGGGGAGGAAGTGGGAGGGGAGCTGTTGCATTGTGGTAAACTGTGGTCAATTACATGAGACAAAGTATATGTGAACTGCTGTATGGAAAGTGAATTTGCTCTGTAAATCTTCACCCAAATCACAATTTAAAAAAAAAGAAGAAAGAAAATACCATGGCTTGCATTAGGTGCACCTTCATCTTCAAAGTGACATCTTCACTCTTCAACACTTTAAAGAGGTCTTTTGCAACAGAATTGCCCAGTGCAATATGACGTCTGATTTCTTGACCACTACTTCCATGGGGTTGATTGTGGATGCAAGTAAAATGAAATCCCTGACAACTTCAATCTTTTGTCTGTTAATCATGATGTTGCTTACCTGGCATGGATTAACTGGTATGTCTCATGAAAACATGACCCAACCACCAAACCAAGGAACCAAATCCTGTGAGATTCTCAGTTGTCCATAAGCAGTCTCTGCAGCTACTCCTTTTTCTTTTTCTTTTGTCATTCCTGTAAATATATCTAGCCCAGAACTTTTGCTAACTCACCTTTTTACAGGTGGACAACTTATCCACAGCAATTACGTTATATTACATTAATTCGCTGTGCAAATGCAATTTTTCTTTCACTGTATAATGCAGCTCATTGCTTCATAAGCAATAACGTCCCCCTTTCCTCCTCCCTCCCACCCCTAAAAACTACTACTTATTAGTGGTTTAAACCACCTTTAGTAACCACTAATAAATTTTGGTCTCTATGCATTTCCTTTTTCTTGTCTTTTTATGTAAGTGAGGTCATACAATATTTGTCCTTTTGTGAATTACTTATTTCACTCAGTATAATGTTTTCAAGCTGCATCCATATGGTAGCATGCATCAAGACTTCATTTCTCCTATGGGATAAGTAGAATTCCATTCTATATATGTACCACATTTTGTTTGTCCATTCATTGATTGATAGTCATGTAGGTTGTTTCGATTTTTTCTGTTGTGAATAGTGCTGCAATGAATATTGGGGTACAAGTCTCTGAGTCTCCACTTTCAACTCTTTTGGGTATATACCTAGAAAGGGAATTGCTGGGTCATATGTTATTTCCAATTTTAGTTTTTTTAGGAAGTGTCATAGTGTTTTCCACAATAATTGTACCATTTTGCATTCTTATCAGCAATGGGTAAGGGTTCCATTTTCCCCACATCTTTGCCAACATTTGTTGTTTTCATACAAACCAAACCAAGCCAAACTGCCATCAAGTCAATTCTGACTCATAGTGACCCCCATTGGGTTCCCAAGGCAGTAAATCTTTACAGAAGTCGATTGCCCCATCATCCTTCTGTAGAGCACCTGGTGGGTTTGAATGGCCTACTTTCTGGTTAACAGTCAAAGAGAACAGACACCACACCACCAGAGCTCCTTTATTTTCATATATATATATATATATATATATATATAGAGAGAGAGAGAGAGAGAGAGAGA
>NW_006922194.1:1012961-1014561 GCF_000298275.1 Orycteropus afer afer
GAAGGAAGGTTGGGCAATCCTACTTCCGTAGTGATACTGCCTCGGAAACCCAAGGAGGGGTCGCTATGAGTCGGGTTTGACTCGATGGCACATAACAACAACAACAACAACTTTGGTCATGTTGTCAGAAGGGACAATTCCCTGGAGAAGGATGTCATGCTTGGTAAGGTGAGGGTCAAGGAAAGAGGGGAAGGCCCTCAAAGAGATGGATTGACACTGTGGCTCCAACAATGGGCTCAAGGATCATGAAGCTGCAGCAAGACTGAGGAGTGTTTCGTTGTGCTGTACATAGTTGGAGACAACTAGACGGCACCTAATTTTGTTGTTGTTGAGAATATACAAAGTAAAACACATCAATTCAACCATTTGTGCATGTACATTTCAGTGATTTTTGGTTACATTCTTTGACTTGTGCAACTATTCTGACCCTCCTTTTCTGAGTTGTTTCTCTTTCATTAACATAAACTCACTGCACCTTAAGGTTCCTATCTAATCTTTTGAGTTGCTGTTTTTACTTTGATCCCATACAGGTAGTTCTTAAAAGATCATAATGCTCAAGCGAGAACTTTCTTACTAGTTTAGTTAAACTATTGTTTAATATTAAGAAGACAGCAGGGAACATTTTTAAGTTTTAAAGATTATCTCAGCACAGTAATTTCAAAGGGGTTCATCCAGCCCCAATGACTACAGAAAGTCTGAAATCCAAGAAAATTTGAAAATCTGTTCTACGTTTTCTTCCTCTTGATCAAGAATCTTCCATACAGTCTTTGATCAAAATGTTTAGTCATGGTAGCTGGGCACCATCCACTTCTTCTGGTCTCCCGACACAGGAGGTTATTGTTTATGAGACAATTAGGGACACATTCCATATCCTCCCCCTGTTCATGACTCTCCTTCCTCTGTTGCTCTAAGTGCATAAAAAACAATTGTCCTGCCTAGGATAGCTGCTTGCACGTTTTTAAGGCCCCAGTCACTATGCAACAAACTAACAGAACAGAAGCACTAAACACTTTATTAAGCCAATTAACTGGTGGTGATGTATTGTTAGGTGTGGTCAAGTGGCCTCCAGCTCATAGCGACCTTATGTAAAACAACAAAACACTGCCCTGTCCTGTGCCATCCTCACTATTTTTGTTGTGCTTGAACCTCTAGTTAAAGTCACTGTGAACCTCTAGTTAAAGCCACTGTGTCAATCCAGCTCATGGAGGGTCTTCCCCTTTTGTCTCTGACTCTTTACGTTACCAAATAGGATATCTTTCTCCAGGGAGTGAGTCCTTCTGACAACATGCCCAAAGTAGGTAAAATGAAGTCTGGCCATTCTTGCCTCATGGAGCATTCCAACTGCACTTTTTCCACTTCAGATTTGTTCTTTCTTCTGGCAGCCCATGATATTTTCAGTATTCTTCACCAACACCACAATTCAAAGGCATCAGTTCTTTTTTGGTGTTCCTTATTCATTGTCCAGATTTCATATGCATATGAGGCAATTGAAAATACCATGGCTTGGAGTTCTGGCAAGATGGTGGACTAGGCAGAAGGACTGCACAGACCCTCTTCAACAAAGAAAAGGGAAACCAATTAACACAGACACAGAAGATAA
>NW_006922194.1:1019968-1024657 GCF_000298275.1 Orycteropus afer afer
AGAGAGAGAGAGAGAGAGAGAGAGAGAGAGCTCTAGTGGTGTAGTGTCTAAGGCATTTGACTGCTAACAAGAAGGCTGGTAGTTCAAATCCACCAGCCACTCCTCAGAAGGTTGGGAATAGACTTCTGTAGTGATACCACCTCGGGAACCCAAGGAGGGGTCCCTATCAGTTGGATCTGACTCTACGGCAGTGATACATATACATATATGTATATGTATATTCACCATTATAGTGAGAGTGAAATTGTATCTCACTGTGGTTTTGATTTGCATCTCTCTGATGGCTAAGATGTTGAACATCTTTTTATGTGTTTGGTCACTATTTGAATGTCCACTGGTGAAATGTCAATTCAAGTTTTTGCCCATTTTATGATTGGGTTATTTGTGTTTTTGTTGTTAAGTTGCTGAAGTTTTATATGTATTTCAGTTATTAGATTGTTGTTGGATATGTGGTTTCCAAAGATATTTTCCTAGTTGGTAACTTATATTTTACTTTTTTGGCAAAATCATTTGATCAACAAAAGTCTTTAATTTTTAGGAGGTCACCTTTATTTATTTATTTTGTTTTTTGCTTTTGTTATTATATTAGATGACCCATTGTGAAAAGTTAGCCCTGACTGTGTTGTCCCTAAATTATCTTCTCAGAATTTTACGTTTTTAGGTCCTTGATGCATTTGAATTTGTTTTTGTGTATAGTGTGAGGCACAGATCCTTTCATTTTTCTGCATATAGAAATTCAGTTTTCCCAACACTATTGATTAAAGAGACTCTTTTTTTTCCCCATTGAATGGACTTAGCACCCTTGTGAAAAATCAGTTTACTGTAGATATGTGGGGTTATCTTTGTCAATTCTATTCCATCAATCTATGTGTCAATTGTTATACTAGTATTAGGCTGTTTTAATTTCTGTAGCTGTATAACATGTGTTAAAATCAGGAAGTGTGAGTCCTCCTACTTTCTCTTTCAACATTGCTTCAGCTATTGTGGGCCTCTTGCCATTCTACATAAAGTTAAGGGTTATTTTTTCCATTTCTGTAAAGAATATTGTTGGAATTTTTTTAAGAAACCACTTTCTCAATCCCTGTCTTTTAATTGGTGTATTTAGAATATTTATAAGTAAAGTAGTTATTAGTATGTTAAGATGTAAGAAAGCCATTTCAATACGTATTTTCTCTTCTAATTCTCATTCCTCTGTCTCTTTTTTCTTGCCTTTCTGTGGGTTACTTGAACATTTTTTAAGAGTTTTATTCTGATATATTTATAAAATTTTTGAATATATCACTTTGTATTGCCTTCTTAGTGGTTGCTCTAGATATTATTGTGTAGATATGTAACATCACAGACTACTAGTATTGACATTTTACTACTTTCAGTGAAGTTAGAAACCTTATTTTCACTTAGTCCCTTTCCACCCAACACTTAAAATTTTTTTTTGTGTGTGATTTGGGTGAAAGTTTGCAGAGTAAATGCATTTTTCTATACAGCAGTTCATACACATTTTGTTTCATGACATTGACTGCAACTTCCCACAATGTAACAGCTCTCTTCTCACTTCCTCCCTATAGTTACCTCTTCCCTGTGTCCTTCTTTCCTATCACTTCCTGCCCCATGAGCAGGAACACTGCCCTTCTGTTCTCCTACTATTGACCATTCTAAGGAGTGACTCTACCTGATGTAGATATGCATGCCTATTGTTTGGCTGGAAGCCACAGGAGTGAGTTCAGTTCCAGATCTGAAGGGTTACCAGGGGCCATAGTCTTGGGGTCTCACCAGGCTCTATCAGACCAGTAAACGTGATCTTATTATTATTATTTTTAATGTTTTTAAATTTTGTTTCACACTATTCTCCCACTTTATCCAAGATCCCTTTCTGAGTGGTTAACAGTGGTAGCCAGGCAGTATCTAGTTCTTCTGGTCTAATTGTCATATAGGTTGAGTCTCAATCACATGGTCTACTAGTCCCTTGGACTAATTGTTTCCAGGTCTTTGGTTTTCTTCATTCTTCTTTGCTTTGGACAAGGACAAACCCATCGTTGCATCTAGATGGCTACTTGCAAGCTTTTAAGACTCCAGTTGCTACTCACCAAAGTAGGATGTAGAACAATGTTTTTGTGTAGTATGTTATACTAATTGAGCTTGATGTTCCCTGGAACCATGGTCCTGAGCCCACAGATCCAACTACTCACTCCCCACCCAACACTTTTAAAATATGTTTAAATATTTCCTCTGCATAAATTGAGCACCATATCAGATGATGGTATGACTTTTGCTTCAACAATAAAATATGATTAAGAAACTGGCATTTTGACTGCTAACCAGAAGGCTGGAGGTTCAAACCCACCAGCCACTCCTCAAAAGGAAGGTTGGGCAATCTACTTCTGTAGGCATACCACCTCGGAAACGCCAGGAGGGGTTGCTATGAGTCAGACCTGACTCAACGGCAGTGCATTGTGTTTGCAAGAGGTGAAGAATTGTCCATTATTTTTCCTTCTGTTTTCACTCATTCTAATGTTGCTCTTTTCTTTCTGAAAAGTTCCAGCCTTCTAATATTTTCTTTCTGTTGGAGGGTTTTCCTTTAGCCATTATTTAATAGTATATCTAAGAAACAATTATCTTAGTGTTTCTTTGTCTGAAAGTGTGTTTCTTCCCCCTTCATTCCTAAAAGACAGTGCTGTTGGATATAGGATTTGAAGTTGACAATTCTTTTCTTTCAGCATTTGAACAATATTGTGTTACTTCCTTCTGACTTCATATCAAATGAATAATGTGCTATTATTGCCATTGATGTTCCTTTATAGATAATGTATCATTTCTCACTGGCTCTTTTAAATATTTTTATCTACATCTTCAGCTTCCAGAAAGTTAATTATGGAGTGTCTTGGTATGGATTTCTTTGTGTTTACACTATTTGTGATTTATTCAGCTTCTTTCATTTTTAGGTTTATGTCTTTCCCCAAATTTATGAAAATTTCAGCCATTATTTCTTTGAATACATTCTTTATCTTCTCTTTCTTGGATGCTAGAACTTCTGATGGTATTTTACATATTCTTGAGGTTCTGTTCTCTTTTATTCAGCCTATTATCTTTTGATTGGTCAGATTGAGTAAATACTATTCATCTAGCTTCCTCTTCACTGATTCTATTTTCTGTAATCTCCACTTATCTATTGAATTGTTCAGCAAGTTTTATTGTATTTTTCAGTTGTATAATTTCCATTTTAAAAAAACACAAACCACCAAACTCACTGACATCGAGTTGGATCCAATTCACAGTGACCCCTCCTTGGGTTTCTGAAGCAGTATCATTATGGAAGTAGATTGCCCAGTCTTCCTTCTGAGGAGTGGCTGGTGGGTTTGAACCACCAGCCTTCTAATTAGCAGTCAAATGCCTTAGGCACTACACTAATCATTTCTACTTCTTTGCTGGGTTTTTCTAGTTTTTCACTTATTTCCAGAATATTTAGAAATGATTATTGAACAATTTTTTATAGCAGCTGCTTTAAAATTCTTTTCAGATAATTCCAATATCTGATTCACCTTGTCTTTGCCTGGTTCTTAGTACAGTGTATAACTGATTTGCAGTAATACACTGCACCTTTTGGTTGTCATGTTGGGAGACTTATTATACCACATAAATCTGCTTTAGCAAGAACTCCCCTTGTTTAGGTTTAGTATATATGTTCTGGCCTACTTTTGTGGGCTTTCGTTCCAGTGACAGTTTCGTTTTCTGAGTTCTTGCAGTGTTATTCTGGTTGGCTTTGTTCTTCTGGTGCTGCTAGGGCTCCTGTTTAATCCCTGCAAGTTGTATCTTCAGGAGCAGGATGTGTTCCCCTCAGCTGCCTGGTTTCACTGTTGACCTTCTTGGGAATTTCAGATGTCACTGGGTCTGGGTCTTCTTATGGCAATATATAGAGGGCTGGGGCCCACAGGGCTTCACTGCTGCTGCCACTGTGGACAGATGGGACTGTCTGCCTATGCTTCAGTTGTGGAGTGGTGTCTGGATTTTGTTGCTGTCTCCTGTGGTCCCAACATTTCCTTCTTTGTCCCACTACAAAGAGTAGTGTTTGTGTCCAGGTCCAAGTCCTCAGAGGACTAGGAGCTGGGGTTCCATGATAGCCATATTTCAGCCAAGAAAGGCCCAAGTGGGACCCATTACTCCCAAAGTGTGGAAGATTGAGTTTCTTGGGAGCTGTAACTGCCTCCCTCAGAGAAGGCCCTGGACGTTGCTCAGGGGCTAGACACCAAGTAACAAACAGCTGCCTATTCCATTTGATGCCTTTTCTTGGTCAGGGAGGCATATTAGCCAACTCTTGGCTTTCCCTTCTCACTGTGTAACATGAGTCAGTGAATGGCTCTCTCCTTCACCTCAACCCCCATGTCTGCCAAGTGGAGGTTGGAATTATGTGAGCGAATGCACCATGTGCTCACAAGAAGGGTTTAATAGCTGTCAACTGTCATCATGATTGTCACTGTCCCCCACAGCAGAGCTGAGGAGGCTGAGGCTCCGGGACTGGCTTCCTGTGACAGATTACAGGCTCATTGGGGTCCAAGACCTAGCAGACTCACATTTAATTAAGAGTTGATGGACTGAGGAAGGCGGGGCAAGATGGCGGACTAGGCAGAAGGATTGCACAGACCCTCTTCAACAAAGAAAAGGGAAACCAATTAACACAGACACAGAAGATAATCT
>NW_006922194.1:1031182-1033935 GCF_000298275.1 Orycteropus afer afer
GAGACAAAGTATATGTGAACTGCTATATGAAAAGTGAATTTACTCTGTAAATCTTCACCCAAATCCTAAAAAAAAAAAAAAAAAAAAGAGTTGATGGACTATCAGGTAATGGCTTGCTATGCCCCTGTGGCTTCCTCCTTGCAGGCTTTTGAAGCAGCAAGTGTTTATGTGCTTAGAACAAGCGTCCTGAGGTCCTGTGCTTTGCCAGATGGGTGACCAGCTTTTCTCCCTAGGCCCTAACTGGCTTCATCCACAGATGAAGGGCACATGGGGGCAGTCTGGATGCTGATGTCTCTAGCAGAATGTGCAGGGGAACTATAAGAACCAATTTCAGCTCCAAGGGCCCAAGGGACAGCCTCTGGGAGTGAGGGTGTGGAGCTCTGTGGTCCCAGGTATCAGCGTACAGGGATTCCCTGAAAAAGTTGGAGTCCAGACCTGGGCCAGGTATTGAGATGGAAAGACCTTGGCTCTAGTATTGCTATGCCAATGCCTGGCTGTGTGACTACTCTGAGCCTCAGGCCCACAGCTCCCCATGCATTCACTCTGCAGGCTTCACTTGAGGGCTGATTATTGGAAGGGAGAGCAGCCTTATCTGGGGTTGTATGGCTCAGTCAGTGTTCTTCATTTCTCTGCATTTTTCACACAGTGATCATAATCACAATGCTGGTTAGCCAGCATCCATGTGGTGCTTCTGGGTTCTAGCACTGCTTCAAAGCTCCTTAAAATATGTTAAGTCACTTGATTTGAAAAAAAAAAAAAAAAATGTGGTAGAAGCACATAATATTCACATATTTGGATGAAGGCACTGAGTCTCAGGCAGGTGCAGTATCTCATTTGGGGTTCCACAGCTACCAGTGTTGAGCCCCAGGAAGCACTAGGCCTAGCAAAAGCACTGTTCACAACTCCATCTCTAAGCCAGTGGAAGGTTTTATGATTCAGAAGAAGAAAGCATGGCTCAAAGAGGTCAAGAGGCCATCTCTAGAAAGAGAGAGCAGATGGGAGTGGCTAGGCAAGGATGGAATCCCATTCTGCGGACTCCAGAAATAGTTCTTTCCTGTATCCCAGGATGCCCATGATATTGTGGTTCTCATTTAGTGACAGTAAAAGCAGCTCTGGTCATGTGTGTGTGCTGAATACCTGCTATGTACCTGTTCCCAGTTTGGCATATGCCTACTTTGAGCCTGCTATGTGCCTGCTGCATTCCTCCTGAATGCCTGCTGTGTGCCTATTCTGCACTTGCTGCATATCTGCTAAATGCCTGTGAGTACCTGCTGTGTGTGTCTCTTGCATGCCTGCTGAACACCTGCTGTGTTCCTGCTGAACACCTGCTGCATGCCAGCTGAATGCCTATTGTGTGCCTGTTATATGTCTACAGCATTCCTGTTGTGTGCTTGATGTGCACCTGCTGCATGCCTGGTGAGTGCTTGCTGAGCAACTACTGTATGCTTGCTGTGTGGCTGCTGAGTGCTGCATGCATGCTGAGTGCCTATTGTGTGCCTGTTGTGTACCTGCTGTGCACCTGCTGCATACATGCTGAGTGTCTGCTATGTGCCTGTTGCATGCCTGGTGAATATCTGCCCAATGTCTGATGAGTGCGTACTATATGCCTGCTGTGCACCTTCTGCATGCCTTGATGAATGCCTGCTGCATGCATGCAGTGCATCTGCTGCATGCCCGCTGAGCACCTGCTGTGTGCCTGTTACGCACCTGCTGCATGCCTGTTCAGTGCCTGCTGCCTACCTTCTGAGTGCCTACTGCATGATTGCTGAGTGCTGAGCACCTACTGTGTGCCTACTGTGTACCTGCTGCATGCTATTGAGCATCTGCTGCCTGCCTTCTGAGTGCTTACTACACACGTGCTGAGTGCATGTTTTGCACTTGCTGAATGCCTGCTGAGTGCCTGCTGCATGCCTATTGCATACTTGTAGTGTGCTTGTTGTACATCTGCCAAGTGCCTGTTGTATGCTTGCTGAGCACCTGCTGAACACCTGTTGTGTGCCTGTAGAGCACCTGCTGCATGCCAAATGATTGCAATCCTGAAGACTTCTCCATTTTTCCCTCTACTCTCTTGCAAAGCCTGCTGTCTCTTCCTCTCACTATGATACACTCACTCTTGACATTTAAATAGGCCTTGGTTGTTTCATTCCCATGCTCTGGAGCAAAGCTGGGTCATGGAGTGACCCATGTCCTTCAGGGAAGTGCCTGCAATCCTAAGTACCCTTGGCGGTGGCTCTCATGGCACCTGGCACCAAGGACAATCTTCAGGGATGTGTGTGTTGGAGAGAGTTCACAGTTGCCAAAGCAGGCTCCAGGAATATGTACAAGGACTTAGTGATGTCCTAGGCAGCCACTCTGGGCCCAGCACTGGGCTCTCACCCCAGGGAACAGCAGGTCCCAGATCTAAGTTCACATGATGACTCCCTGACTGTGTGGCCTTGGCCAAGTCATTTCTTACCTCTGCACCTTGTTTTCTTCATCTATAAATGGGGATAACACAACATGTATGAAACCACAGTGCCTGCACATCTGGGGTTCAGTTACTATAAGCACCAGTTAGCTATTTCTAGATGTAATTTAAGAGAGGGGCCATAATGAGCCTCAGGTTACCTATCTGGTAAATGATAGACCAGAAATCACTCCCAGCTTTATCTGACTCAAAATAATTACAACTCCTTTTTATGTTCAAAGTAGCATCTCTCTGTAACCATGTTGTTGTTTTTGTTGTGTGCCGTCGAGTCAAACCCGACTCATAG
>NW_006922194.1:1034035-1082089 GCF_000298275.1 Orycteropus afer afer
AGGAGTGGCTGGTGGGTTTGAACCGCCAGCCCTCTGGTTAGCAGGCAAGTGTCTTAGCCACTATGCTACCAGAGCTCCCCTCTGTAACCATATCTATATCTAATTTCATTTAAACATCATAACAATGTTTTAGGAGCTCTGGTGGTATAGTGCCTAAGGTATCTGACTACTAACCAGAAGGCTGGTGGTTCAAACCCACCAGCCACTCCTCGGAAGGAAGGTTGGGCAATCTACTTCCATAGAGATACTGCCTCGGAAACCCAAGGAGGGGTCGCTGTGAGTTGCATCTGACTCGATGGCAGTGAGTTTTGGTTTAACAATGTTTTGAGGCAGCTTTTATTATTTTTGAAAAATATTATTATTTATTATCCTCGATCCCATTTTATAGAGGAGGAAACTGAGTCTAAAGAAATGTGATAATTTGCCCAGGTAACATGGCTACTAAGTGTAGAGCCAGGATTAAAACCTAGGTCGTGGGATTCTAAAACTCTCTCTGCTAACACTCCATGTTCCAGGGAAGCATATGCCAGAAAATAGAGTTGGTGATCTCTATTGATTGCCTGATTTAATGGTTCTTGTCAATTCACACTCAGCAAGTGAGTTGGAAACAAGCAATAATCTTTGTCAAACAAATTAATATTAAACATTTAAAAATGCAATAACTAATAGCATCAATAATACATGCTTATCAAAGGAATTCCATATTAAGAACAAAGATGAGTGGTTTTGTTTGGGGCATATTTCCAGTGTGAACTCTTTAAATGGTTGTTATCTGAGCTTTGGTATCTTCACCTGTAATATAGGCATATAGCATATACCCCACAGGGGTGGGGACAGTTCGACTAATTAGTGGAGGGAGTGCCCAGCATAGCATCTGGCACACAGGCCCTTAGTTGATAATGACCAGCACTAATGCTCACTGCAACCCACCCCTTCTTAGCTCCTCTTCTGGGCTGCAGACCCAGAGAGGCCCTGGATGTGCCCTGGTCCCACAGGAGAAGGCTGCAAACAACCTAGGTTGTTCGAATCAGGGGAGACCCCTTTCTCCTCCCTCCTATCTGGGAGGACCTCCTTTCAGGAGAAAAATGTCTGTTGGGCTACTCTAAGGTAAACTTCCTGAAGCTGAAAGTAGCCTCAATCTCACCTATTTGGGATTCCAGGTCCCAGGGGTCCCAGCTGAACAGACAGGCCTGTGTTAATGTAATCCAAATTCCCTCACCCTCCACACCACACACCTTGCCCTTCTCTAGCCTGCAATGTGGTCATTTCCATACTCAGTCTCTTGCCAGTCCCTTTTCACCCCATCAGGGGTCACCTGCCTCCCCCTACAAGGCCAAGAGCTACAAGGCTGGACCCTTGACCTATGGTGCCCATGGTGCCCCACCTTTGTGATCCTGGCAGCTCCCCTGCCTTCCCTGAGCTTATATTTCCCACTCTACAATTGGGCCACCAGTGAAAGACCTCTTAATACCCAGAGGCCAAAATGTGGCCCCACCATGAGCTCTGGCTTCAGCAAGGGCCTAGGAGGGGGTGAGCTTCCCATGAATATCCTGTGGCCTTGACCAAATCAGTTAGCATCTCTGTGCCTCAGTTTCCTCCTTTGAAGATGAGGGTGATAAAAGTTATACCTACCCCAGAGGGTTGTTTTGAGGATTAAATGAGTAACCAAAAAACCCAAACTCATTGCCATTCAGTTGGATCCAACTCATAGCAACCCCTCCTTGGGTTTCCAGGGCAGTATCACTACAGAAGTAGATTGCCCAACCTTCCTTCCGAGGAGTGACTGGTGGGCTTGAACCTCCAGCCTTCTAGTTAACAGTCAAACGCCTTAGGCACTATGCTACCAGAGCTTAAATAAGTTTTTTAAGTAAGTTTTTTAAAATTAAAAATTTAGCACAGCACCTGGCACACAGTCAGTGCTCAGCATCAGGCAATCACCCCAAAATGGACTCTTCGTGTTTCCATTCCCTCCCCCACTTCATGGCCCCTGCAGCGCTAGTGTGTAGGAAGCAACTGGTGGTTGTATTTAAGTGAGTAATTTGGGCTCCCAGTTTAAGGAAAGGAAGCAATAATAATGGCCATAATTGTCCAAATTACTACTGCCCCATCGAGTTTGACATCTGCCTAATGATGGGCGGATGGAAACCTTATCCGGGCCAGCTGGCTCTGGGAGCAAGCGCTGCTGATACGAAGTGCTCCTGGCTGGGAGCTCCAGGTGGGACTAGATTATCTGTTCCCCTATCAAATCCCTTCAACCATTTCATGTGAGGACAGAACTAACCCCGCTGCACAGACATGGACACTGAAGTTCAACATGAAGCACCTTGCCCCAAGACCATTCATTTCTTCATTCAACAAACATTGATTAAGCATCTGTTGTTTCTCTGGCCCAAGTCTAGGCTCTTGGAAGAAAGCCAGAAAAGGGAGACTTCCTTGGTCTCCTGGAGAGGCAGGACAAGACAGGAGAGTTGTGCCTCCAACATGAGATCCAGGCAGTCTCAGACATGAGGGAGGAAAAGATCAGAGGTTCTATTTATGCTTATGGACATCTTGTTGATTTCGAAGTTTCTTTTTTTTTTTTTTTGTACATGTATCATAATGTGTACAATCTACTAGCAGAGTTGTACCCACATATCCATCTATAAACCAAAAAAAATCAAACTCTGCTGTCCAGTCGGATTGAACTCATAGTGACCCCTCCTTGGGTTTCCGAGGTGATATCACTATGGAAGTAGATTTCCTAACCTTCTTTCTGAGGAGTGGCTGGTGGGTTTGAATCTCCAGCCTTCTGGTTAGCAGTCAAGTGCCATAGGCACTACATTACCAGAGCTCCTCATTAGCAACTCAATAAGATAAGATGAATTATAGGTTGCTGGTTCTGAATTAACTCAGTGAGCTCATTTGTACTGAGCACTTAATGTGTGTTAAGGACAGTTCCAGGAGCTGGGGAACAGAGGGCAGAGCTCTGTGCAGGAGCAGGTCTGTGGTGTGGGTGAGGGGGAGATTGTGCTGGTAGGGTGCTGTGGGAGAGGCTTAAAGCTTGAGGGAGATCAAGGCTTGCCAGGGAAGAGGGTCTAGGTAGAAGAGTGGTGGAGCAGAACTTGAAATTGTTGGAGTTTGGCTGGACAAGGCTAGAGAATAGGGAGACTGGAAGGGAGACAGGGAAGGGAAGGAGGAGTCTGATTATGAATGGCTTAGGCCATTGAAGTGTTTGTTTGTTTAGCAGGGTATTAACCCCACTAAGTGAGCATCACATCAAAATCACAGAAAGTCCACATATTGCTCTGTGGAGAAAGGCCTAGAGCAGTATGTATGGAGGCTTGAATTGGGGTGATGGCCAGGAGTGGACACATGTGCCCAGATCCCAGGTCTGTCTCATCTTCTGCCTCTGTTCCAGCCTCTCCTTCCCAGTTATGCTGGTTAATAAGTGGAATCTTATCATCTCAACCTTCTCCTTTAACCTCTCCTACCTCACATAATCCACCCCTAGAAGCAGGCCCTGAGACAAAGATTCTTGGGAAAGAAATTTATTTGGGGGGATGATTCCAGGAAGCACCAGTATGGGGTGGGCAGTGAGGCAGGAAAGGGATGGCAGCTGATAAATTGGTATTGTAAGCTAGTTGGAGTCCCTGGATGGTGTAAATGGTTAATGTGCTTGGCTACTAATGGAAAGGATGGTGGGTTGAGTACACTCAGAGTCACCTCAGAAGAAAGGCTTGGAGATGTGCTTCCAAAAAATCATCTATCTAAAACCTTATGGAGCACAGTTATACATTGACACTCATGGAGTCACCATGAGTCAGAATGGTCAAGCCAGGGAGCTCTGGGAGCCAATGTAGACCAAAGGAGCTGGAGTAATCTGGGAGTGGGATGCTCCTAGGGCATTCACTCATCTGCACAGGAGAAGGATCCAAGACACAGATAGCAGAGACAATTCCTTGAGGGCTCAGTGGCTGGCTACTAGGTGTGAGGGAAAGTTTTTGTTATTAGCAATTTTGCATATTTTGAATTTTGAACCAGGTGACTGCATCATCTACTTCGAATTTAAAACAAACAAGCCTGATCTAGATCAGTGAGAAATACTGTGTTCTCAGTACAATGGTGGGCAAGGGCTCTGCTCCAAGTTTTGTCAAAGAGGCCACTAAGCCATAACACTCATAACCTCAGTGGCTTGGGTGCCCCTGTGGGGACACAGGCTCCAGCACAGCCTCCAATCTGCAGACTTGTACAGTTGATGGGTCCAGACCTTTTGCCTTGGGATATCATGGACTTGTGAACTTAAAATTAGGTAGAACTGGGTTGTAGTAAAGGCAGTACTCAGAAAGAAACATAGTAATAAATGCCTACATGAAAAAAAGAAGAAATGTCTCAAACTGGCTAACTCAACAACTCCAGGAACTAGAAAGGGATGAATAAACTAAGCCTAAACTTGTCAGAAAAAGGAAATAACAAATATCAGAGCAAAAATAAATAAAATCAAGAACAGAAAAATAATAGAGAATCAATAAAATTAGGTGTTAGTTCTTTGTAAAGATTAATAAAATTGGCAAACTTTTATCTAAACTTTAAAAAATAAACTTCTTATGTTCATTGAAAGACTGCTCCAAAAAGATAAAAAGAGAATCTACAGATTGGGAAAAAATATTTGGCTATGACACACCTGACAAGGGACTCATCTCCAAAATTTATAGAACACTCCAATACCTCAACACCAAAAAGACAAACAACCCAATTCAAAAATGACAAGGAACATGAACAGACACTTCCCTAGAGATGATATACTGGTGGACAACAAACACATGAGGAATTGCTTGTGATCATTAGCCATTAGAGAGATGCAAATCAAAACAAAAATGAGATATCATCTCACCCCAGCAATAATAGAAAAGTTAAACAAGGCAGAAAATAACAAATCTCTCTGCGAGGTTGAGGAGAGATTGGAACTCTCATACACTGTTGGTGGGAGTGCAAAATGGTACAACCATTATAGAAAATGGTATGGTGTTTCCTTAAAAAACTTAAAGTAGAAATACCATTTCTATATTCCATGATTAGGAATATATCCTAAAGAGGTGAGAAACAGAACATGAACAAATATATGCACACCAATGTTCATTGCAGCACAATTCACTGTAGCAAAGAGATGGAAACTACATCAACATCCATCAACAGATAAACAGATAACCAAACTATACTACATTCATGCAATTTTAAATAATAATATGCGACATTAAATAATAATAAAGAATACACAAATCATCTCACAATGTAGATGAATTTGGAGGACATTATGCTGAGTGAAATAAGTCAATGACAGAAGGACAAATATTGTATTTGTCCGTGATTGTAAATAGTCAAGGAAAGGTTTACCTAGGGAAGGAAATTCACTTTGTTGGTTACTGTGGATGTGAGGGAAGGGAAGGGAAAATTTTGGACTAGTTGGGGATCATGTATTGATTTGGGTAGGGAAAAGGATGGTATGGAAAGAGTCTTTGACCAGCATGATGGCATTGCAGACAGGAAGAATACTTAAAGGTACATATAAGACATAGACAACAGAGGCAAATACTAGTATATGCACAATACTGAATTACCACCAACACCAAATACCAGGCTACGGATAAACGCACAGACAGGTGAAGAAAATAAGGTGGGAGTGGGTGAATAGGAATATACCCTAGATCAAGGATAGATTTGGCTGAAGATAATCTTACATATGCACTTGTGCTACAAAATTAGCCACATACATTACAGAGGCAACAGAAGGCAGAGTTGGAGTAACTTCTCAGAGACAAGCAAACACCTTATGAGAGACCATCACCAGGCCTGTTGACTGGGGACTGTAGTCTCAGGGGACATCATGCTCCATTGACACAATATAGTACATAAAAATCTTGTTCCACAACCTACTTTGGTGAGTAGCAATTGGGGTCTTAAAAGCTTTTGAGTGGCCATTTAAGATGCAACTATTGGTCTCCTCTCATCTGAAACAAAAGAGTGGAGAAAATCAAAGGCAATTGGAAACAATTAGTCCAAGGATAAGACTGACCATGAGGACCTCAGCCTTCATGACCCAGAGACCATAAGAACTAGAAAGTGCCCAGCTACCAATGCCAACCACTTGGAAAGGGATCAAAACTGGAGATCCTGGATAGAGTGGGAGGAAAAATGTGGAACAAATTAAAAAACACAGAAATTACCAGAATTGCTGGTCGGATAGAGTCAAGTAGAAACCCCACTATGGCCCCGGGTTACCCTTCAGACCTAGACATGGACTCACTCCCATGGATTGGCTCTCAGCCCAATAGTAGAAAGACCTATATGCAGAACACCTACCCCAGGGCAATGCACTCATCTACTCTAGGGAGATGCATCCCTAAGAGCAATCAGCCATGAGACACCAGCAGGGCAGCATTCACATTGAGGGAAAGCTGGAAAGACAGGAATGCATAATTGAGAAGGGCATGGGGAGGGGGTAGTCACAGGGAGGGGAGGGGAGGAGAGTTTGTTATGGTCCGGGATGGTAATCAGGGTGTGAAATCAAATGTGCACAACTGTTGAATGTAAAACAAATTTGCTATGTAAATTTGCACCCAAACCACAACTGGGGAAAAAAAAAAAAACTTTTATCTAGACTGATCATGAAAATAAAAAGATGTAAATAACCAAAATAAGAAATGAAAGAGCAGACATTACAACTGACCTGAAAGAAATAAAGAAAATTAAGACAGAATATTACAAACAATTGTATGTCTATAAAGTATACAACCTAGATGAAACGAACAAATTCTTAGAAGCAAATAATCTACTCAAACTGGGTCAATAGAAAATAGAAAGTTTTAAGAGATTCATAACAAGTGAAGAGATTGAATCAGAGATCAAAAACTCAAAACAAATAAGTCACTGGGGAATTTACCAAACAACAGAAGAACTGACATGAATACTGTTTGAACTCTTTCAAAAGATAGAGAAGAAGTACACCCTAATTCATTCTATGAAGTAAACATAACCCTCATACCAAAACCAAAGACACCCAAGAAAAGAAAATTACGGGCAAGTATTTCTTATGAATGTAGATGCAAAAATAACCAACTTTTGTTGAGACAAAATAAAAATGAACAGAACTTAACAGCATATTAAAAAAGTCGTATACCATGACCAAGTGGGATATATTCTACAAATGCAAGTACACTTCAGCATTAGAAAATCAATCAGCATAAAGAAAATTAATATAAAGGAAAAGAAACACATGATCATCTCTGTGGATGCAGAAAAAGTGTCTGATGAAATCCAACACATCTTCTTGATGAAAACCCTAAAGAAGATTGGAATAGAAGATCAAGTCTTCAATATGATTCAGGACATATATGAAAAGTCAACAGCCAACATTATACTTAATGCAGAAAGCCTGAGAGCTTTTCCCTTGAAATCAGGAACAAGACAAAAATGACCACTCTCACCGCTTCTATTCAATATGTATTAGTAGTCTTAGAGCAAAAAGACATGAACAATAAATAAAAGATATCCAGATTGAAAAAGAAGAAGTAAAATTCTCTATATAGGCAGATGATATGATTCTAAATAGAGAAAATCCCAAAAAGTCTGTAAGAAAACATCTAGCATGACAGAGGAATTTAACAAAGCTTCCAGACACGAGACAAACAAAAATCAGTTGAGTTTCTCTACACCGGCAATGAGAAATCTGAAATGTAAATTAGGGAAACAATTCCATTTATAACAACATCTAAGAGAATAAAATACCAAGGAATAACTAAACAGGGATATGAAGGTCTTGTCCATTGAGTTGGCTCTGACTCATAGTGACCCTATGTACAACAGAACAAAACACTGCCCAGTCCTGCACCAACCTCACAGTACCTGAGGCCCATTACTGCAGCCACCGTGTCTGTCTATCTCATTGAGAGTCTTCCCCTTTTTTGATGACCCTCCACTTTATCAAGCATGACGTCCTTCTCCAGAGAATGGTCCCTTCTGACAAAATGACCAAAGTAGGTGACATGAAGTCTGGTCATTCTCACTTCCAAGGAGCATTCCAGCTGCACTTCTTCCAGGGCAGATTTGTTAGTTCTTCTAGCAGTCCATGGTACTTTCCGTATTCTTCATCAACATCGCAACTCAAAAGCATCAACTCTTCTCTGATCTTCCTTATTCATTGTCCAGCTTTCACATGCATATCAGGCTATTGAAAATACCATGGCTTAGGTTAGGTGCTCTTTAGTCTTCAAAGAGACATCTTTGCTCTTCAGCACTTTAAAGAAGTCTTTAACAGCAGATTTGTCCAGTGCAGCACAACATCTGATTTCTTGACTCTTACTTCCATTGGTGTTGATTGTGGAACCAAGTAATATGAAATCTTTTGACACCTTCAATCTTTACTCCATTAACTGTGATGCTGCTTATTGGCCCAGTTGTGAGGACTTTCATTTTCTTCACATTGAGGTGTAATCCATATTGCAGACTGTAGTCTTAAAATCTTCATCAGTAAGTGCTTCAAGTCATCTTCACTTTCAGCAAGCAAGGTTGTGTTGTCTGCATATTGCAGGTTGTTAATGAGTCCTTATCCAGATGCTGGGTTGTTCTTCATATAGTCTAGTTTCTCACATTATTTGCTCAGTATAAAGATTGAAAAACTATGGTGAAAGGATACAAACCTGGTACACTCCCTTATTGATTTTAAACCATGCCACTTCCTTAAATAGATGAACACTGACCAATTCTTTTTGGTACAGTGACTCTGTGTATTCCTTCCATCTTCTTTTGATGTTTCCTGCATCATTCAATATTTTGCCCATAGAATCTTTCTTTTTAATTTTTTTTTTTTTTTTTTTTTGGTTACCAAGGGTGGAAGGGGAGGAGAGAAAACACTGCAAAAATTAAAAAAATGAAAATAAAAAAACAAACAAAAATTTTTTTATTGTGATTGTGATTTTTATTGTGATTTTTTATTGAAAGTTTACAGAACAAACTCATTTTTCATACAGCATTTCATACACATTTTGTTTCATGACATTGACTGCAATTCCCCACAATGTAGCAGCTCTCTTCCCACTTCCTCTCCATAGTTACCTCTTCCCTATGTCCTTTTCTTCCATGCACTCCTGTCCCTCGAGCTGTCTCCCTGTGCAAACACTGTCCTTGTATTCTCCCATGATTGATCATTCCAAGGAGTGTATCTACCTGATGTAAATATTCACCCCATAAACCTGTCTATTGTTTGGCTGCAAGCCACAGTTCCAGACCTGAAGGATAACTAGGGGCCATAGTCTGGGGATCTCAACAGGCTCCATCAGACTAGTAAACCTGGGCTTTTTGTTTTGTTTTGTTTTATGATTTTGAGTTTTGTTCCACCATGTTCTCCCACTTTATCTGGGATCTCCTGCACTGATCTATTTCTGAGTGATTGACAGTTGTAGCTGAGCACCATCTAGTTCTTCATATCTCATGATCATATAGGCTGAGTATTGATCTCATGGTCTACTAGTCCCTTGGACTAATTGTTTCCATGCAGCTTTAGTTTTCTTCATTCTACTTTGGATGAAGAGAGACCCATTGTTGCATCTACATGGCCACTTTAAGACCTCAGTTGCTACTCACCAAAGTAGGATGCAGAAAAATGTTTCTGTGTAGTATGTTATGCCAATTGAGCTTGATGTCCATATGACCATGGTCCTGAGCCCACAGGTCCAACTCCTTGCTCCCTCAGGGTAGCTTGCTGTGGCCAAGAAGCTACCACAACTTTGTCCCTTGTCAGCTCTACTGTACAACCAGACATTCTTACAGCACATACAAATATGCAAGTAGAAACATCATCTGCCAGGCCTATACATGACCATGAACACATTCCCCTGCCCATAGAATCTTTCAAAATTGCAATTCAAGGCTTGATTTTTTTCTTCAGAAGTTACTTCAGCTTGAGAAATGGTGAGTGTGTTTTCCCTTTTGGTTTTCTAACTCCAGGTCTTTGCACATTTAGTTATAATAATTGACTTTATTTTATTGAGTTGTTCTTTGAAATCTTCTGTTCAGCTCTTTTATCTTGTCATTTCTTCCATTTGCTTTAGCTACCATCCATTCAAGAGTAAGTCTTCTGATATTCATTTTGGTCTTCCTTTCTTGTCTTTTGCTTTTTTCATGGATGATGTTCTTTGCCATCCAACAATTCCTCTGGCTTTCGGTCATTAGTGTTCAATGCATCAAATTTATTCTTCAGATGGTCTCTAAATTCAGGTGGAATATAATCAAGCCATATTTTGGCTCTCATGGATTTGTTTTAATTGTTTTCAGCTTCAACTTGAAATTGCATATGAGCAATTGATTGTTCCACAGTAGTTCCTGGCCTTGTTTTGGCTGATATTGAGCTTCTCCATTGTCTCTTTCCACAGATGTAGTCAATTTAATTCCTGTGTATTTCATCTGGTGAGGTCCACATGTATAGCCACTGATTATGTTGTTGAAAAATGTATTTGTAATGAATAATTCACTGGTCTTGCAAAATTCTATCATGTGATCTCCAGCGTCATTTCTATCATGAAGACCATATATTTCCAACTACTGGTGATTCTTCTTTGTTTCCAACTTTCACATTCCAATCACCAGTAATAATCAATACATCTTGATTGCATATTTGGTCAATTTCAGACTGCAGAAGTTGGTAAAAATCTTCAATTTCCTCTTCTTTGGCTTGTTGGTTAATAAATATATTTGAATACTAGTAGTATTAACTTGTCTTCCTTGTAGGCATACAGATATTATTGTATTGTTGACAACATTGTACTTCATGATAGATCTTAAAACATTCTTTGTGATGATGAATGCCACACCATTCCTCTTCAATTTGTCATTCCCAGTGTAGTTAATCATATGGTTGTCTGATTCAAAATGGCTGAAACCAGTCCATTTCAGCTCACTAACACCATTTCCTTTTTGGAAACTTCCAATTTTCCTAGATTCATACTTTGTACATTCCATGTTTCAATTATGAATGGATATTTTCAGTTGTTTCTCCTCAGTTTGAGCTGTGCCACATCAGTAAATGGAGGTCTTGAAAACTTTACTCAAACCACATCATTAAGGTTTTCACTGGCCAGTTCTTTGAGAAGTGAATGGTACCTTCCTTCTTCAGGGTCTGTCTTAGTCTGGAAGCTCTGCTGAAACCAGTCCTCCATGGGTGACCTTGCTGATATTCCAAACACCAGTGGCTTAGCCTCCAGCCTCACAGCAACACTCAAGCCACCATAGTACAACAAACTGACAGATGAATGGTGGTGAAGGACTTATACACTGAAAATTATAAAACACCACTGAAAGAAATTAAGGAAGATTTATATAAATGAAAAGATGTTCCATGTTAATGGATTAGAAGACTTAATATTGTTAAGATGTCAATACTACCCAAAGCAATTGATAGATTCATTGCAATTCAGGCCAAAATTCCAACCTTCTTAATAGAAATGGAAAAATGAATCCTTAACTTTATATGAAATGGCAAGAGTCCCCAAATAGCTAAAGCAATGTTGATAGAGAAGAAGAAAGTGGGAGGACTCACAATTCCTAATTTTAAGACATAGTATATAATTACAGTAATCAAAACAGCCTGATACTGGTATAACAATGGACACATAGACCAATGAAACGGAAATGAGAATCTAGAAACAAAACACATTGATGACCAATTGATTTTTGACACAGATGCTAAATACATTTGATGTGGAAAGATGAGTCTCTTCAATAAATGGTGCTGGGAAAATTGTATTTCCAAATGCAGAAAAATGAAACAGTGTCCATGCGACACAGCATACACACACAAAAAAAAATTCAAAATGGATTAAGGACCTAAATATGCAAACTACAACCATAAAATTCTGAGAAGAAAATGCAGGGGCAATGATGTTATGCTTAGCTTTTAACAATGGATTATCTGATATAATGACAAAAGCAAAAACATCACAAGATAAAATGAATAAATTAAAAACTTTTATTTATCAAAAGTCTTTACCAAAAAGGTGAAATGACAAACAACTGAGCTGGAGGATATCTTTGGAAACCATAAATTCCGTAAGAATCTAATAACCAAAATACATATAAAATTTTGAGAACTTAACAGCATAATGACAACACAATCATTAAGTGGGTAAAGGCCTTGAAAAGACATTTCACCAAAGAGGACATTCAAATGGTCAACAAACACCTGAAAAGATGTTCAACATCACTAGCTACCAGAGAAATGGAAATCAAAACCACAGTGAGTTACAGTTCACTCCTACTAGAATGCTAAGATTAAAATAATAGAAAATAGGAAATGGTGAATATGTGGAGAAATGGAAACCTTTTCCATTGATAGTGGTATACAAACTGATACAGCTTTTGTGCAAAATATTGCAGTGGTTCTTCAGAAAACTAAAAATAGAGCTACCATACTAAAACTCACTGCATCAAGTCTGCTCTGACTCATAGCAACTCCTCCTTGGGTTTCCAAGGTGGTATCACTATGGAAGTAGATTGCCCAACCTTCCTTCTGAGGAGTGGTTGGTGGGCTTGAACCACCAGCCTTCAGGTTAGCAGTCAAATGCCTTAGGCACTATGCCACCAGAGCTCCCAGAACTACCATATGACCCAGCAATTTCACTCAAAGAACTGGCCAGTGAAAACCTTAATGATGTGGTATATAGCCAAAATACTTGAAAGCAGAGACTCAAACAGGGACTTGTATGCCAATGTTCAGTCCAGCACTATTTACAATTGACAAAAGGTGGAAAACCCCTAAATGGCCATCAACAGATCATCAACAGATAAAGAAAATGTAGTACATACATACAATAGACTTCTACTCAGTAGGAGAAATGACATCTTCATACATGCTAAGATATGCATGCAGCTTAAAGCCATTATGCTGAGTGGAATAAGTCAATCACAAAAGGACACACATCACATGATCTCACTTATATAAAAGACAAGAAAAGGCAAATGTATAGAGACCAAAGTTTATTATTGGTTACCAGGGATGAGGCAAGGGGAAGGGAAGATTACTGCATTTTTATGCATATAACATGCATGTTGTACATTTTTTGGAAATCATGCAACCCGCCACGTTCATTGTTTCCTATGTGAGCTATGAGTGTTAGATGCGTGGATGCGTTAGATGCAAAAAAAATATAGTTTTGCTTGTAGAATACTGTGTTTTTTTGATGAAAAAAATCACATTGATTAAGGGTAGGGTTTCACATCTGATTTTTGTTAGTGTTGTCAATAGTTGTACACCTATAAAAAGTTGAGCTGGCAAAATTGTGTGATAGATTTATTTACAACAACAAAAAAGAGGAGCTGCTGAGTCTGCTTATATATATCTAAGAACCTCATGGGATTTGGTTTCTTGGATTGAAGGTTTGGTGTCATGTTTCATAGGACATCCCAGTTAATTAGCTCACTAATATCTTTTGTGCTTCTGTTCTACCCACATTGTTGTATGGTGCCTGAAGTTTTAAAAGCTTGCAAGATAAGGGTTCCAAGTCACAACAGTTGGTATCTATTTATCTGGAGCAACAGAAAAAGAAGAGTCAGGAATAGGAGGAGGAAATAGAATATGTAGCTAATTGCCTCCATAAGAACTGCTTCCTTTGCAGACCAGAAGAACTATATAGTGCCTGGTTACCATTACTAAATATTTAGATCAAAGATCCCTTAGTAGAATCCTAATCATAAAGGAGAAAATGAAGAACAGAATTTCAAATTCTCATTCACTCAAGACTTTCTGGAGCTAAGGAGTGGGATGACCCCATGAAACTATTCCTCTGAGATAATTTTTAAACCTTAATCCAAAAAATTACCTGAAATCTACTTAAAACCAAACAACAGTTTAGCTTAACTAGTAAAAAAAAAAAAGTCTGCCTCGAGTATTATGCTCTTTTAAGTACTGTCTATATGGCACTTGACTGCTAACCAGAAGGCTGGCTGTTCATACCCACCAGCCACTCCCGGGGAGGAAGGTTGGGCAATCTACTTTCATAGTGATACTGTCTCAGAAACCCAAGGAGGGGTCGCTATGGGTCGGATTCGACTCCACAGCAATGGTTGCATTTTTATACAGGATCAAATTGACATCAGCAAGTCAAAAGATTAGATAAGAACTTTAGGGAGCAGTGAGCATATGTTAATGAAGGAGGAACAACTCAGAAAAGCAGGGTGAGGATAGTTACACAACTCAGAGAATATAGTCAAAGTCACTGAATTGTACATGTAAAAATGGTTTGGGGGCTGGCTGGGTTGGGGGATGCCCAGAGAACCAGGGTCACAGGTTGCTGGACTAAGGGAGATTCAGTGAGGAGAACCTAAGGCACAAAGATGGGAGGGGCCTGAGTGGACATGTGAAACCTACTAGCAAACAGGGCATCTGGCCCAGGACATTCACACTGTATAAACCTTTGTGGGCTGGAGTCCTAGGTTCCAGTTGTGCTCTCACCCATCCCTCCTGTTGTGTGCCCTTAGGCCACACTGAGTCTCATCATCCTATGTTCAAGGTGGAGATTCAATTCCTCACTGTGCTGTGGACCTGAGAGAGGGGAAGGAGGCAATGAAAGATAGGGAAAGATACTGAATTTTATGGAGTACCTACTATGTGCACGAGGATGGCACAGGACAGGGCAATGTTTTGTTGTGTTGTACATAGGGTTGCTATGAGTCAGCATCAACTTGATGGCACCTAACAACAACAACACTATGTGCAGGCAAGCCTGATGTGAGGGACCTTATTGACCCCCATGCCTATGAGTGCAGCCTGGGGGTTTGCCAACCCTAACACTCCAAACTGTGAGTCTCATGAATCATGGTCAGGCTGCCTACTCCACCCTCACCCCATTCAGTGCACCACGTTAGGCAAAGCTCAGAGAGGGCAGCAACTAGCCAAGCATCTCAAAAAAAAAAAAAAAAAAGAAAGAAAAACACTGTCATCAAGTCGATCCTGAGTCATAGTGATCCCCATTGGGTTTCCAAGGTGATAACTCTTTACAGAAGTAGATTGCCCAGTCTTGCTTCCACAGAGCAGCTGGTGGGTTTGAACCACCAACCTTCTGGTTAGCGGTAATATGCCTTAGTCACTGTGCCACCAGAGCTCTTTTGTAGCATCTCCAGAACTCATTTAAAGGAGGGTTTCTGCCTGCACTCTGGCTGGAAAGGGGAGCTCAAGAAGCTTGATCAAGCCCCTAGGACTCCCATTCTTTCCTCTCTCTCCTGGTACCTCCTAAGACCTGCCACTTCCTTAGGCCATTTGCTAAAAACACCAGGTCCTTCCAGCCCGTGGCAGCTGGGGCCTTGGGAAGAGCATAAAAATGTCTGGATGACATTCTTTCCCCTTTATTATACACAGAGGCCTCTCATCTCCTGCCTTTCAAGAGCTCCTCTCCACCAGGTTGGCGGGCTAGGACTTCCCTCCACTTATCTTGAGGGAGGAATGTCTGCAACAGAGGCTAATGGAAACTTCATCCATCACCTGCCCAGTGCGCACTGCCATGCGCCAAGCAGGGGACATCGGGGGGAGGGCAAAGGCCAAGAGGAGGAGGGAAGCAGGGGCGCCTAGGTGGGACAGGGGTTGTGAGGCTGCCTGGGCTTGTGTCCTTAGAAGGCAGCTGCTCTGCTCACTGTGGGAGACTGTTCCTGAGTGCAGCTTGTCACCACCCCTGTCCCATATCTGGGGTGCACAGCAGGGCTAGTCCAACCTGTCTCCATGGAGGGGGAATAGAACCAAGTCAGCTGGTGTGGGATGTGGCTCATCTATGGGAACTAGAAGGAGGGAGTCTGGGGGAGACAAGTCTGTGGATTCTGGGGAATCACCCAGGGGATATGAGGGCCTAGAGCAGGGGCAGCAGTCACTGTGGCTAGGGCACTGAGATATTCAGCATGCAGGTCCAGTGGTTCCTACAATACACTCCTGTGGGTGCATACCCCTTGAGGATCTGAGCCTTCACCCCAACTTCATTTTATACAAAAACACAGAGCATCTTCTATGAGGTTGCAATAAACTCTGAATCTTCTGAGAATGCACAGGGAACACAAGGGACAAACAACCTTACCTTTTCAGAGAGCTACTAACACAACAATGCCTGACACTGAGGGCTGATCTTGCTGTGCTCTTTGGTGATCACAGGGAAGATAGTGCTAATAGTGAGAATACTCGCCAAGCCTCTATTCTCAGATTTCACATATATAGAAATGTGGTGACAACACACAGCTGACTGCCAACTTGTTTCCCCAGTTTATGGCACTTTGTCATGCTCACCTGGGACTACATATCTGTGTACTAAAACACGAACTTAAAAAAGATGTATTGTATTAATTTCCTTAAATTAATTAAAATTAAGTGAATTAATTAAATTAATGTATCTTTAAAGTGCAGATGAGGGCTTATACTGAGTGTTTGAAATGATGTGTGGGTAGGCTATGCTCTCAGAACCTAGTGGTCTGTCACCAGTGTGTCAGAAGATGGACGCTGGTTCTGACTGGGCAAGCCCACTCTGGGCTGTGCCCTTGGCTCCACGACTCTGGCAGAGGATGGAGCAGGTGCCAAACATGGTGGCACAGTCTAGGGCAAGTTGTAGCTATCAGTGTCCTTGGTTGTAACAGAAGGTTGTTGCAAACTGTGAGTGAAGCCTATAAGTACCTTGTTCACAGAGGGTGTTTAACAGCCCTCTCTCAATCCCTTTTTTTCCTCCTTCCTTCCATAGGAATGAGGAGTGGTGCAGAGGGGTGTGCTGGACATGAAGCAGTAGCAACGGTAGTACTGTGATTCCATGCTGTTCACTCATTCATTTGCTAAACACTATCATCACACACAGTAAGTGAGCAAACCCAAGCTCCATTCTCTGAACTGATGTTCCAATGAGCATCTACACAGAAAGCAGGGTCATTTCAGAAAGAGTGAAGAGTTCCTAGGTCTTGGGTGCAGGGGCCTGGGAGGCTCTAGCTCAGCTGGCCTGGGAAGGCTTCTCTGGGGTGGTGGCATGAGGCAGAGGCATGTGAAATGGGCACTAGGAAGGTGCAGCTGTTTTCCTCACTCAAAGACACAGAACCAAGGCTTAGGGGGTCCCCTGATGCATCCTTGTCTCAAGGTGGCTGAGCTGTGGATTTGAGCCCAGTCTGACACACTCTGTGGCTGTGTGGGAGTCTGGATTATCATGAAATGAAAGGATCTTGGGTGAGTGGGCAGATGTGGTGGGTTATTAGACTAAGAATTTATAAAGGGCCAGATTGTGAAAAGCATTAAGAATTAGACTTAAATAAATAAATAAATAATAAAACCTCACTACCATTGAGTTAATTCTGACTCATAACAATCCCCACTGGGTTTCTGAGACCAAGGAAATAAGAATTTGTCTTAGAGATCAGGGTTTCCAAAATGAGTACTAATTCCAAAGGGGTTTAGTAGTTTTGCAAATTAGTTAGTTTGGATGCATTTAGATATGAGAAATTACAAAGCCTTGGTTTGAACTACTAGGATGTTTCCTGTAGAGGTAATGGGCCAGTGGCTCTGTAGTGCTTCCAGCCCCGCCCACATTGGCACAAGGTGGCTGCCATGATTCTGGACATCATGTACTCACAGTTCCATATCCAAAAGCAGGGATGTGTGAAGTGAAAGTTTCTGGGGACAGAAGTTGCACCTGAGACAGGTGTCTTTCTTCCTTTCTTTTAGCTACTCCCTCTCCAGGTAATTATTCTTTCATCTCATTGGCCAGAACTGCCTCCATCCCCTACTTAGCTAGAAGTGGTGGTCTGGCTCTTTCATCCTCCCATTGAGAGTGGTTGAAAGATGAGGCTCATCTGCTGGAGCTCAGCCTTCACGTCCTGCCATACTATTAAATGAGCTAGGGAAGATAGGGTGGAACAGACTAGACAAGCTTCCCAACAGGACTTCTCAGAGCTTTTCCCATGCTCCTCTGGGATCTCTAAATGTTTCCCAAACATATTGGCTTTTGTTTTCACCTTGGGGAAACACTGCTGAGAATCACAGGGCTCTTTCTTCCATAGGGGGCAGTCAGGTGGATGGGGATTAATTCATCTGGATGCCATTCTTCTGGTTCCTGTTCAAGACAACATATTGCACATCCACCTGGACAAAGATTTCCTGTGAGACTGAATGGGACTGGCTAAGCCAGGAGCTCCTCTAAGGCATGTATGGGGACTTTCTATGTGTAATCATTCATTCATTCATCCATTAAAGCCAGGCTTCAAATTGATCCTTCCTGATTCAGTCACAGCTAACAAAGTGAAACCAGAATAGACCCAAATTAATAAAATGTGGGTGAAATGGAACAATAATTGGAACAGGAAAAAAGACAGGTCAAAGCCCTGCTAGAAATTTAATCTCCCTCTTAGAAAACAAGGGCAGAGTGTGAGTTGCATGGCAACCAAATTTCTGGACTGGCAGAGTTGGAAACAATGGTGCTTGGCTCAAAGATGGTGGCCAACTGCACTGCTTTGAATGTGTGTCACTTTCCACAGTCCAGGCTCTTGAAAGGGCTCACTACACTTCTTCTGAGTCTCCTATTCCAGGGCTTTGATCCATAATTTTTCCTATTCTGGTTATTGTTCTACTTCACCCAAATTAAAAAAATTCGAGTCTATTTGATTTTGTTTCATTAGCCATAACTAAACCAGATTCAAAGTCCTGCAAGGAACATTCATGCTCCATAACTGGGGTGTGACGATAATTAAAAGGCCTCGAGAACCCTCCCCATCAATGGTAAGGACAAAGCCTCACCAAAAGTCTGATAGGAAACACAGGCTACTGAAGACTCTGTAAGGCACTCTACCTCAGATCGGGTGTGCAGAAATGCTGCACATCAGAAACCCATTGAGCTGAAATGATCTGACACTGGGTAGGTGAGGAGATGGAAGGCAAGGCCATTCAGGCTGGATATGTGCTAGTGCCAGGTCAGTGTGGGGGCATTGGGGAGGACAGGGCTTTAGGACACAGCAGGCTATCCTGGCAAACTCTGGGCACTCTGAGCCTAGGGGAGGCTGCCCCCACCCAGGTGAGGCTGCCTTGGGTGCACTGATGGTAAACAGTGGTCGATCAACTCAGGATGCACATCCACCTGTCCCCTCTTTGTGCAAGAACAGCCTGAATGAGACCTGGCCTTGCAAATCATCTCAGGTGCTTAAGTGGACAGAACACAAAAGAGACCCTGCCATGTGTTGTTGCAATGAACATGGCAATTGCTGTGGCTGCATGGGCAGATTCTTCTGGCCCAGGTGTAAAAGGTGCATTTATCCTCCTCCCCCTCATTGTCCTCCTTTCCTCCTCTTACCTCCTCCTCCCCAGCTCCCCCTAAGCCCTTTGTTTATACAAGCAGCAGCTATCAGTACAAATAACCTGCCTCCTGCTAATGGAATACCAGCCTGCCTGGTGGCCCAACCCTCTGACAGCTGCAAGTTGCTTTGGAGAAAGGCTTTTGACTCCCCATGACATTAAGGTACAACTTCCTACTTAAAGGCCCTCACCCTCCAGCCCCTGGTAGGGTGTTAAGTGCAGACTCATGTAAAGGTCGCTTCAGAGCAAAATGCCCTACACAGAGTCTATGTGCACAGAAGAGGGTGGTTCCACTGCACAAGGGACCCCTCTTTTTCCAGCAGAATGCTAACATTTTCAGGAAGGGGAGCAGAGAATGGGAAAAAGGTAGTCCACCTACAAAAGAAGTGCTTACTTCCACAGCTTCCCTGTAGTCCAGAGAGGACATTGAGGGCCCAGAGCTGCTCCTGGACAACCTTGGATTCAGCCTTGCTGTGGCCATGACCTATCATGTGGCCTTTTCTGTCTTATTCCCTGATTTAATCACTTCTGTAATAGGAGGACCCTTGCCACGTGGCATACAGCATTAGTTTGGGGGTGTGTGGCTGGGGAATAGGTATTCCCTTTCCAATCCTCTTGTAACCCTTCATTGGTGCTCTGGGGCCTTTAGCATCTTGGGTACACTTGTCAGTTTCCCAGCCTCAGAGCCTTATAGTGGAGCTGGATCCACCTAGAGTTTAATATCACTGTTTGGTTTTTAGAAGACTTGGTGGGGTAGTGCCTAATGCATTTGACTGCTAACCAGAAGTCTGGCGGTTCAAATCCACCAGCGACTCCTCGGAAGGTGGTTGGGCAATCTACTTCTGTAGTGATACCACCTCGGAAACCCAAGAAGAGTCGCTATGAGTTGGGGCCAACTCAGCGGCAGTGTTTTTGGTTTTTGTTGTCTTCATTTTCCTAATTTTCCTTTGATTTATGACAAGTTCTTCTGAGTTTCATGGTGGTGATAATTTTGCTTTGAAGTAAATTAATTTCAGGAAAAGGAAGCAAGTTAACTGAAAGGAAAATAGGTAAACAATAGTCTTAGGGGTTTGAGAACTTGGCCAAGTAGTAAAGGTGGAGTGGGAATGGCTGAAGTTGGTGAATCATTAGACTTCAGGGTGGGGTTTGTGACTGGGTTCAAATCCAGTTGTGACCCTGATGTGCCGAGCCACTGACTCCTCTTTTGACCTCAGCCAGTTGCCCTACCCTCCATCTCTCACCCTCCCCACTCTGCTCTGTATTCCAAGGAACTACATTTCCTAGGCTCCCTAGTGCTCTGCTTTTAGATAAAGGTGGCCAGGTGCTGGCAAGAGATAGTAGACAGAGGAAGGTGGGGCATTCCTCTTTCTCCTCTCTGATCAGCACTTTCTGCTGTGGTTGTCCCAGGCACTTTGTTCTGGTAACACCACTCTCTATTCCTCCAGTCTTGGTGGTGGTGGCTTCCTGCTGTAGCTAATCCCAGAGTGATGTCCCTTCCTTCCATCTTCACTCCATCATCACCTGTGGAGCCAATTCTCTGCATTAAGTTCCCTCTATTCTAAATACAAAGTTCCAGGGTAATACAAAATGTTAACAGGGCAGAGCTACTACCTGAAACTTTGGAGGTTAGAGGAAGCACTTCAAAAGAAAATCCTGGTGATCTACATACAAAAGATCAGTCATTGAAAATCCTAAAGAGCACAATTTTACTCTGGCACACACGGGGGTGCCATGAGTTGAAACTGACTTGACAGCAAATGGTGATATTCTAAATACATGACAAACTTTGTTATCCTGGCTAATCAACTCTCTCTAAGCAGAGAGTCATATTTCTCCTCAGCTCCTGCTAGCCTTCAGCCTTAGTGTAGCTTTGGAGCCCAAGCACGTGGGTAATGATCTGCTCCACCCAAAGGACCTTCCAGGAGCAACTTTCCATTGTGCTCTAAAGCCTCACCTGTCTGTCTCTCAGTTTGGGTCTTCATGGCATCCACTTCCTGCTTTAGCTACGTGCCTAGGCCTGGGCTTCCTCTAATTCCTGTGTGTGCTTGATACAGAGATTGTGGAGATAGTGCAGACAGGACTGGGACATCATTTTCTATCATCAGAGAAGCCACTAGCTGTTGTGCTGGCCACATCCTTGTTCTACATCTCAATATTCCATTTATGATACAGGAGGGGGCTAATGTCCGTCCTAGCCCCAAGACATGTCACCTGATGAAACAGCACTGCTAGTAGCACCCCATAAACACTGCTTTGTGCTTTTTAAAAAAAATTCTGTAGAAACAACACTCCCAAGAAAGGAATTACTTTGCCACTGGATACGAGCATTTAGGAAGCTGGTTGCAATGGCTTTAATGTCTCAATTGCAAATAGTGAGCATGTTAAATGCACTTATGAGATTCTGATGGACAATTTCTCCCTTTATTTGCTAACCACAAGTGGGCTGGTCCCTCTGTTACTAAATTCCAAGAAGTCATTAATTATTCCCAAAGGCTGCATGGTTTTGAAGGATGTTTGAAGTCAAATGGTAGAGGAATCCACACTCCTCCAAGAAACCTGTTAGGCTTCACCTGCCTAATGGCAACTTGGGGCCAAAAGAAGAAAAGGCAAGAACTCTCAGAATCATCTGTGAGACACTGACCATTGTCAACTCAGATAATTTTTTTTTTTATTACAACTTTATTGAGAAATAATTAACATATCATGAAACCCTTTTTAAGTATGCAATTGAGTGGCTTTTGTGTGTGTGTGAGTGTGTGTGTGCTTTAGGTGCGAATTTACAGAGCAGAATTTGTTGTACATTCAACAGTTCATGTGCATTTGGTTTCACACCCCAATTACCATCCTCAACCATAACCCACTCTCCTCCTCTCCCTTCCCAGTGACTCCCCTCATCCCTCTGCACTTTTTAGTTATGCACTCCTGTCTGTCCAGCTTTTCCTCCATGTGAATGTTGCCCCTCTGGTGCCCCATGGCCAATTGCTCCAAGGGATATATCTCTGTAGAGTAGGTGGGTGCATCACCCTGGGTTGGGTGTTCTGCATGTAAGTCTTATTATTGTTGGACTGAGGGCCAGCCCTTGGGAGTGAGTTTTATCCCAGGCCTGAAGTGTAGCCCAGGGCCATAGTCTTGGGGGTGTCCCAGCAGACTCCATCCAACCAGCAATTCTGGTCATCATTATGTTTTTGGATTTTGTTCCACATTTTTCCTCCCACTCTATCCAGGATCTCCAGTTTTGATCCTTTCCCAAGCAATTGGCATTGGTAGAATATCAGATATAATATAATATCAGATAGCCAGGCACCATCTAGTTCTGGTCTTGAGGTCCATCATATCCTGGAGCTAATTGTTCCCAAATGCCCTTGGTTTTCTTTGCTCTTCTTTGCTTCCAGCAAAAGAAGACCATTAGCTGCGTCTTAGATGGCTGCTCAAAAGCTTTTAAGACCCCAGTTGCTATTTACCAAAGTAGGTTGTGGAACAAGATTTTTATGTATTATGTTGTGCCAGTTGAGCCTGGTGTCCCCTAATACTATGGTCTTGAGTTGGCAGATCCAGTGGTTCTCTCTCCCAAGGTGTCTGGCTGTCTATGAGGGATTGCTCCATGTCTGTCTTCTGTTGCTTCTGTAATGATTGTGGTTATTTTGTATCACTAGTATCTGTGCAGGATTATCTTCAGCTGAATCTATCATTGGTCTAGAGTATAATCCTGTTCACTGACCCTCATCTGATCTTCTCAGTCATCTATGTATTTATCTGTAGCCTGGTGTTTGGTGTTAATGGTAATGCAGTATTGTGCCTATACTGGTATTAGTTTCTGTCTTCTATATCTTATGTGCACAATTGGATGTCCTCCCTTTCCCTAATGTTATCATGTTGGTCACAGACTCTTTCCATACCCCTCCCCCCCACTTACCCAACTCAATGTGTGGCCCCCAACTAGTCCGAAAATTTCCCCACCCCTTCGCTCCTTTTCCCAACCCTTCCCTCCCTTCTCCGGTAACCTAAAAAGTGAGTTCCCTTCCCTAAACAAACCCTTCCTTGACATTTTACAGCAATGGGTTCATACAATATTTGTCCTTCTGTGATTGACTTATTTCACATAAGTCAATCTCAGCATAATGTCCTCCAGGTTCATCCATGTTGTGAGACGATTCACGTATCCATCATTGTTCTTCAATGTAGCATAGTATTCCATTGTGTGAATGTACCATAATTTGTTTATCCATTCATCTATTGATGGGCATTTAGGTTATTTCCATCTCTTTGCTACAGTAAATTGTGCTGCAATGAACACAGGTGTGCACATGTCTGTTCGTGTCCTGTCTCTCACCTCCTTAGGATATATTTCTAGTAATGGAATTGCTGATTCAAATGATATTTCTATTTTCAGTTTTTTAAGGAAATGTCATACTGTTTGCCACAATGGTTGTATCATTCATTTTATAGTCCTATCAGCAGTATATAAGAGTTCCAAACTCTCCACAACCTCACCAGCATTTGTTGTTTTCAGTCCTGTTGAACTTTGCTATTATTAATTCAGTGGCTTTTGGTATTCACAGAGTTGTGCAACCATCACCACCAATTCCAGATCATTTTCATCACTCCCACAGGAAATTCCATACCCATTAGCAGTCACTTTCAATTCCCTTCTCCTCCAGTCTTG
This sequence comes from Orycteropus afer afer, assembly GCF_000298275.1. Taxonomy (NCBI): domain Eukaryota; kingdom Metazoa; phylum Chordata; class Mammalia; order Tubulidentata; family Orycteropodidae; genus Orycteropus; species Orycteropus afer. The sequence continues at coordinate 1,058,017 of NW_006922194.1, forward strand.
GCAACCACTAATCTACTTTCTGTCTCTATGGATTTGCCTATATCAGGATGTTTCACATAAATGGAATCATACAATATGTGGTCCTTTATGTGTAGTTTCTTTCAATGTTTCAACATTTTCAAAGTTCACCCAGATTGTAGCATGTATCAGTAGTCTGTTCCTTTTTATTGACTAATGATATTACATTGTATGGATACACCACAATTTGTTTATCTTTTTATGAGTTGATGGATATTTGGCTTGTTTCTACTTTTTGACTCTTAGCTATGAACATCTGTGTATAAACTTATGAATGCTATTAACATATGTGTAAGCATATGTTCTCATTTCTCTAGGAGTGGAATTGCTGGATCATATGCAAACTCTATGTTTAACATTTTAAAGAACTGCTAAACTGTCTTCCAAAGTGGCTGCACCATCTTACAATTCCACCTTCAGTGAATAAGGGTTCCAATTTCTCCACATCCTGGTCAACAACAAAGTTATTATCTGACTTTGTAATTATTTCCTTCCCAGAGGGTATTATCACTACCTGTCTACCAGTTTGTCATACTGTAATGGCTTGGGGATTGCTATGTTGCTGGAACCTATGCCACTGGTGTGTCAAATACCATCAGGATCACCCATGGTGGACAGGTTTCACTAGAGTTTCCAGACTAAGATACACAGGAAGAAAGGCCTGCTTCTGAAAATTAGCAGTGAAAACCTTATGGATCACAACAGAACATTGTCCAGCTTGCTTGCTTTGGATATGTCATCAGGAGGAATCAATCTCTGGAGAAGTACATTATGTTTGGTGAAATAAAGGGTGAGCAAGGGCAAGAGAGACTCTTGGTGAGTTGCATTGGCACAGAAGCCACAACAATGGACTTGAACAGGCTGAAGACAATCATGAGTATGACACAGGACTGACCAGGCAGTATTTGGTTCTGTAGTACGTAAGGGGGCCATGAGTCAGAGTAAATTTGAATATAACTAACAACAATAGAGGGTGTGCAGTTATATCTCATTGTGGTTTTGATGAGCATTTTCCTGATGACTAATGATGAACATCTTTTCAGGTGCATATTGACAATTTGTATAGCTTTGGAAAAATGTTGGCTCAGATCCTTTGCCCATTTTAAAAATTGTATCATCATTTTATTGTTGAGTTGTAGGAATTCTTTATATATTCTGCTTATAAGTTCTTTATTAGATATGTGATTTGCAAATATTTTCTCCCATTCTGTAGGTTGCCTTTTCATTTTTTTAATAATGTCCCTTGAACTAAAAAAGTTTTTAATTTTGATGAAATCCAATATTTTATTTTGTGCTTTTGGTGTGATATCTAAGAATCCATGGCCAAATCCAAGGTCACAAAAACTTATTCCTATTTTTTAATAATAGTTTTATCTCTTACATTAATCTTTGCTCCATTTTGAGTTAATTTTTTGTGTATGGTATTTTTCTAGATTGTTCTTCAGAATAATTACTTTTTAAAACTGACTGCTTCGAAGTTGTGTCCTGTTTTATGTCATTTCTATTATTAACAATACTCCTTTGTTTTGGAAGATGTCTCACCATATGAAACTAGGTGCTATATCCTCCTCACTACAGCTCTTTGTGTGAGTATTAGTGATCCCACTTCACAGATGGAGAAACTGAGGATTATGGGCAGCAGCTGAAATCCTTTACCCATAGGAACAGAGTGGGTGAGCCCTTGCTCTTTCCTCCAAGTCCCCCTGTCCCTTCTGGCTCCCAGCAAAAAACAAAAACAAAAACATTTTGCTACTAAGTGGAGTGACCTCCTTATTCATCAGATAGAATTCTCTATCTACCAAGACCTTTGGGTTATTTGAGGTATGGATGGTGACTTAGGGGCAGTTTTCCATGATCTCAGCTTTTTAAACATATATCCTTTTCTGTCAAATAAAGGGAAGGGAAGAAGAAGGGAAGGAAGGAAAAAAGGAAGAGAGGGAAGGACAATATGAGAGAGGCATGGAGAAAAGGAAGGAGGGAGGAAGGAAGAAAAAGAAGAAAGAAAGGAAATAAAGGAAGGAGGGAGGAGAAGTGAATGGAGGAAGATTAAAGGGAGAAAAATTAAGAATTGAATGCCTCGTTGTCACCTCCCCACCCTCCAGTAGAACATGAGAAGATGAGAACATGAATTAAGCCACACAACAAGTTTGTCACTAGAGAGAGAATCATTAAATAGAAGCAAACAAGGCCTCCTTTAGCAGAACTGCCAGACAGGTGTGTGTGTTGAGGAGCCCAGGAAGTCCTGGGGGCCCAGCTTGAGGAGGGCTGGATTCATGCCCTTCCTTCCGCTCTAAGCCTGAGGGATCATGGCTGCCATATGCCCTCCCTGGGCTTAGGTGCCTCATCTGTCATGTAGTTTGGACAGGGTCCTCCTTGCCTGACAGCCTAAGACTCTAAGTGCTGCAGCCTTGAGTCAGTGAAACAATCTCTATGCTTGTCAGGGACCCTGGCTGGGCTGAGTGATGGTCTCAGGGTTTGGACGACTGTTTGGGTGTCCTGTAAACATGGACGTCAAGTGGCCAGTGGGCCCTATCCATCTTGTCCAGTGGCGCCCCTCCCGATGCTTCCAGCTGTCACACTCATTGACACAGGTTTTCACCCCTTCTGGGCAGTCCCTGATTCTGCTTGACTGTTGACTAGTTGCTTTGATGGATGGATCTTGGCCACAGAGATGCCACTGCTCAGCAAGGTCTTTCTAGAGATTTCATGTGCTTAAGAGGTACAGGTGCAGAGGGTTACAGAATGGCTGAACCTTGAGGCTGTGAGGTAAAAGAGAAGGGCCTATGGAGGAAGTTGGGTGAGTGCCTTGAAATGTGAAGGTCTTTCAGCTGAGCCATGCTGGCACAGTAGACTCTTAGGGGTTTCCTTATTTCCAATCAAATCACTCACTACTTCTTTGCTGAAGTTGTGTACTCCTTTAGGGTCCCTCTCTTGACCACAGATAGCATTGGCCTGGTGGTACATTGCCCTGACATTGGGCCTCTACGGGGAATAATAGAAAAGGGTGGGAATTGTGGCCACATAGAGAACACAAGCCAGCCACAAGGATCCAGATTCCCAAGGGCCATGTCTTCCAATAAGCCTTCTGGTGAAGGTCAGCCCACAACCATCCCTTTGCAACCTCTGGGCTTAATATCAAGTAACACATTAATTAGTTCTTCCTCTTTTCATGCTATAACATTGTGCCCAGGGTTCAGAAAGAAAGACACAAACTCACAGAGTTCCCACCAAGGCCAGGCAGTCATCACACAGGCCTGCTGGCAGTGCTCAGAGCCTGGCTTAACAAGAGCTATGTGACGTGGCCATGGTTACTCAAAGAGTGACCTCTGAGTGCTCTCATTTCTGATGGGTGTTAGAATGGGCAGTTCTGAGTATGTTGTCTCTTATGCTCATGCTTCAATTGCTGCAACAGGCTTTATTGGTCTCCCATATCTGCCAGGAGTGGAGGAATCCCTCCCAAATGTGGAGGGCCATGAGGGCCTGGCTTTGGCCACAGGCAAGGAGAACACTCATACACTTAATAGGCACCTGGGTTTGCAGGTTTCCAAGGTGGTATCACTACAGAAGTAGATTGCCCAACCTTCCTTCCAAGGAGTGGCTGGTGGATTTGAACTGCCAGTCTTCTGGTTAGCGGTCAAATTCCTTAGGCACAGAGCTCTCTTTGGTTTTTGGTTTTGGGTTTGGGGGAGTCCCACTGAGCTGAGTGACAGGAAGCTGGTGGAGATACCTAAAGTCTTTCCCTATTTCTTCCCTAATTGTCCCTGGTTTTATTGTTATCCCCATCTCCTGCTTTCTCCAAATGGGCCTTCCTCTCCAGACCTACTTGCTTCTACCATGTCTACTGAGAAATGCAGTCTTTCTAGCTAAATGTAGTCTTTCTAGGAAGGGTCCTCAGAGCCCAGAAATTCCTTCTAGAGCTTCCCTAGTTGTTGGACACCTGCTTCTCCTTGCACATTGCTCATGATGGAGAGTTCATCACCTGCCAGGGAGCTCTCCTGGTCTTTCTTTCCCTACTTCAGGCCTGTGCACCTACTCTGACCCTGCTCTTTCCTTCCCACAGTCCCAGCCTTCAGATTCCATGGGCTTCCCTGCCCCAGGACAGCTCTGTGGAGACTTGGAGACAGGGAGTAAACCTCTCTCAGGCTCTTCTTTGGGCTTAACAGCCACAGCTCTCCAAGTGTTGGGTCTCCAGCCCCCTCTTCACTCATTGCCTCCTCTAGGTATGTTTCCTGTCCCTCCCAGGTCCAGATCCAGATAGTCCACAGTCTCATGAACACTAACTTCTCACTGACTGACCACCTTGGTGCAGAAAGCTTTGTCTGGTGCATGGAACCTTTTTGGTGTCAAGTCAAAGGATCATTTCTTGTGTTTATTGCATGTTCTCTACCAAATATTGGGTGGATTGGTGTGTAGCATTTCTTTCTCTCCCAAGTGGTTGTATTTAGAGCTGGTCCCCAAGTCTGGCTCTACCTTTCATTCTTGGCATTTCCCCATTCCCTTACAGTTTGGGTGTTGTTGTTGTTGTTATGTGCCATTGAGTCGGACCTGACTCATAGCAACTCCTCCTTGGGTTTCCGAGGCACCATCACTATAGAAGTAGATTGCCCCATCTTCCTTCCGAGGAGTGGCTGGTGGGTTTGAACCACCAGCCTTCTGGTTAGCAGTCAAGTGCCTTAGGCACTATGCTACCACAAGTTGGGTGTAGGAATGGGATATGGTTGGCTGGTGAGATGTGAGCAGAAGGGATATGTGAAGCTTCTGGTAGGAGATCTAGAAGTAGCATGTGATGTGCCATGTCCCTGGGTGACTGTGATGGGCTGACCCTTGCAAGACACACAGTGTGAATAAGAAACACGCTTCTGTTGTGTTAGGCCACTAAGATGTTGGGTTTATCTGTTACTGTGGCATAACTCAGCCCTTCCTGACTGATGTTACCCTGTAACTATAATGAGACAAAAACCATGCCCTTCTTCATAGCAGAATGTTCTCCTGTTTCCTTGCAGCTGTTACCAAAGCACATGAAAGTATTTCTTGATATCAGCTCTTCTCCTAAGCAGTCCACGCCATGGGAGGGTTTTTTTAAAAAATGTTTGTTGAATAAATGGAAGAGTAAATCTCTTTGCATTCAACATCATCCTGGAGGCTATGTTGAGCTATCCACTGAATTCATTACCCTAGGACAAACTCCCCACCAGGACTTACCTGGTCTCCGCCAACACCCCCAGCCTCATCACCTCCCATTACCCTCCTCCACTGAACCACAGCTTGTCACCTCAGGGCCCTTGCACTGCCGCTTTCTCTGGAGCACTCATCTCTCAATGGCTTTTTCTCATGCCTCAGGCCCCTACCTAAGTGTCCTCCCTCAGAGAGTCTATTCCTGACCAGCCTATCCCAAATTGCACTTTATCCACATCACTCATATCTTAAAGTTTTTATTTGGAAACAATTTCAAATTTACAGAAAAGTTGCCAGAATAAGAAAGATGCAAAGAACACCAGTTTATACTTCACCTACTGTTAACTTTTTATTTGCTTTATTGTTGTTGTTGTTGTTGTTAGTGGCCATCAAGTTAATTTTGACTCATGGTGACCCTATGTGCAGAGTAGAATTGTTCCACAGGATTTTCAAAGCTGTGACCTATTGGAAGCAGATTTATAGCCCTATCTTACAGGTGCCTCTGGGTAGGTTCGAGCCACTAACCTTTCAGCTAGTAGTAGAGTGCTTAACTCTTTGTGTCACTCAGGGACTCCTGTATGCTTAATTATTTGTTCTCATTCTCTTGCTCTCTCTCTTTCCTCTCTCCTGTCCTCTCTTCTTCTCTTCTCTCTTTCTCTCCCTTCACTTCCATTTGAGGGGACATGTATATCATGAATATCCTTGTGACATGCCACCATCATTTTTTAAAGCATTTTCTTACTTTCTGAGATAACAAAGTGTTCCAGACTTATATTGTACTGATCCTGACCCAACTTTGGAATCAGCCATTTATCCAAGGAGGGCTTATTCCTTTTCATGGGGGATGGTATTAGAGACCAAGATCTTAGCACTGGGTGTGCTCATTGCTACTTGGGTACTCCTGCTTCAAACTCTCAGCAGAGCTAGAAATATACACATAATGTACACACATATTTAAAAACTTACACATACATACTTGTATATGTACACCACATAATATTCTATTATATCTCCCCATCACTTTTTTGTAGGACTGGAATGATGTATGACATGCTACAGAGTGATCTTGCTTATTAATAAGTTTACCAGTTTTTTTTTTTTTTTATCTTCTCCCTGGATGGTCTGCAAGTCCTCATAGAAGTAGGGACTGACTTGTCATGCTTTTCATTTGTGTCCAGAGCAGCATAGACCTCTTCGGATACTCACAAAACTTGTGTTGAGGTTATTGGATTTGAAGCAAGGGTCTACATTATGAGCCAGTTCTTTAGACCTGTGGTCTCAAGCCTGGCTTTCCAGCTCTCCTCAAAGCAGGGTCTGTAATGAAGACCAGTGTCAGCCCACCTGGTGATATAAGCTACCCTACACTGACTCTATAGTAGGTCTTCTGGACATTGAGTCTCCACAACAGCCCTACACTTTCAGATTAGGAAACTAAAGCTTAGAGGGTTCTGACAACTTCTGCAAAGTGGGTATAGAGTGAATTTCTGCCCAAGTTGATTACAGGTCTTTGATCTAGACATGCTATCAACATCCCTCTTGAGCCAGATGTTTTGTCTATGCAGAGTACAACACCTGAGCCTTTTCACTTCTCAGTTGGACACATGAACAATTTTTTAAAATTTTCTTATCAAAATGTCCAGGCCCAGCTGGGCTGTTGTGGATGACTCACCTCCTCCCAAATATGGGAGTACTCCTCTGTCAGTTTGTCATACTGTGGTGGCTTGTGTGTTGCTGTGAGGCTGGAGGCTGTGCCACCAGTATGTCAAATGGCAGTTGGGTCACCCCTGGTGGACAGGTTTCAGCGGAGCTTCCAGACTAAGACAGCCTTGGAAGCAGGAAGGGGCCGTCCACTTCTCAAAGAATTGGGCAGTGAAAACCTTATGAATAGCAGTGAAACACTGTCTGATATATTACTGGAAAAATGGTGCATGACTGGGCAGTGCTTTGTTCTGTTGTACATAGAGTTGCTATGAATCAGAGCCAGTTTGACAGCAGCTAACAACATCAACCACCTCTCAATTATGAGGGCATCACAACCTCCTGGGGGCTACTTTTCTGGCCTTCATTTCCCATGCCTGGACTGAGGTAGAAAGAATTTGAGTTTGACTCAGTCAGGCTGGAGTTCAAGTCCTGACTCTGTAACCTTCATTCACACATCCCTCCCCAAACTTGAGCCTCAGTTTCATCATCTGTAATTGGTGTTAAGCATCCTCCCCACTGCAGAGTTGTGTGGGAGGGGTATCCCACCCTCCTCCACAGGCCTTGGGGATAAGCCTCCTGGAGATTTCATCTCTGTCACCCAAACTTCTCAGAGCATTGGTTGTGGTTGTGTGACCAGCAGACATGAGAAAGAGAAGGGCAGGCTAATTTTTCAAACAAAACGGTATCAGATGTGTGATTTGGTTTTAAAAAATACATTTCTGGCAATGGCTTGTACTTTGCTCAAGAGAGTGTGGGTGGGGGAGGAGATAGAAAAGAGATGTTTCAGTGGCTTTAAAAACCCCAGATAAGTGTGCAGTGATTAAGCATGGCCATTAGTTCTAATGGGCAATAATTGGCAATGAGAAATAATTTTCTGGGGCACAACTGCCTCTGGTGCCCCCAAACTGGGCCCCTGTGGTGGGATGGCCAAGGGGGCTGGTTAACTCCTGGGCTGGAGGAAATGTTGGAGGCACAAAAAGTTTCCAGATTTGAGGGTAATTGGGAGAAGTTATTCCACTTTCCACATCAGGCTGATGAGGGGCCACCCACCTACAGGTGAGGGAGGGGCTCTTCGGCTTCCTGCCCAGGTCTGGGCTGCTGGCTGGTGGGCGGGCCAGCTGGGGCAGAGAGTGAATGTGGTCAGTCACGGTAGGGGCTGGGGGTCTCAGGCAGAGGAGTTTCTAGGAGGTGGGGGAATTGAGGACCTGAGTCCTGAGGGTCATGCAGCCTGGGGCAAATTATTTGTCTTATTGAGGCTCAGTCTCCTCACCATCAAGACAGGGATAAGAAAAGTCACCTGCCAAGCAGGACTGTCATGAAACTCAAAGGAGAAGGTAAATAGAGAGAGTGTGTGGAAAGTGCTGAGAACATAATTAACCTTTGGAATAGAGTCAGGAAGCAAAGCCACTGCCAGGTAGTCAGGGTGGAGGTCAGTGTGGTTCCCCATCTCTCTGCAGACACCCTGGCTATATCCTTTCCTGATGTTCTGTCCCTAAACCCCTCCTCAGACTTGCTTCTTCCTACCCCATTTCACAGGCTCCAATGCTTCTCGCACTAAAACTCAGAGACAGAAAAACCCACTTGCAGACAGCTACTCTTCTCAACCAGCTCGAATTCTGGAAGCCCCCACCCTCTGTGCATCTAAAAGGCATTTTTTATTTATTTAATTTTTATTGTGATTTGGGTGAAAGTGTACAGCGCAAATTCATTTTCCATACAGCAGTTCATACACATTCCGTCTCATGATGTTGACTGCAATTCCCCACAATGTATCAGCTCTCTTCCCACTTCCTCCCCATCTTTACCTCTTCCCTGTGTCCTGCCCCCCAAGCTGTCTATGCAAACTCTGCCTTTCTGTTCTCGCATTGATCACTCCAAGGAGTGTATCTATCTGATGTAAATGTTCACCCCATATGCCTGGTTATTGTTTGGCTGGAAGTCACAGGAGTGTGTTCAGCTCCAGACCTGAAGAGTAACTAGGGGCCATAATCTCAGGGGTTTCACAGGCTCTATCAGAACAGCAAACCTGGTCTTTTTTTTTTTTTTAATGATTTGAGTTTTGTTCCACATTGTTCTCCCACTCTCTCCAGGATCTCCTGCACCAATCCCCCTCCGAGTGGTTGACAATGGTAACCAGGCACCATCTAGTTCTTCTGGTCTCATGATCATATAGGCTGAGGATTGCATGGTCTACCAGTCCCTTGGACTAATTGTTTCCATGTGTCTTTGGTTTTCTTCATTCTTCTTTGGTCTGGACGAGGAGAGACCCATGGTTGCATCTAGATGATCACTTGCAGGCTTTTAAGATCCCAGTCACCACTCACCAAAGTAGGATGTAGAACAATGTTTTTGTGTAGTATATTATGTCAATTGAACTTGATGTCCCCTTGACCATGCTCTCAAGCCCACAGGCCCAATTACTCATTCTCTCTGGGTAGCTGGCTGTGGCAAGAAGCCAGCACAACTTTTCCCCTTGTCAGCTGTACTATATACCTGGACTTTCTTACAGCAAATACAAATACCCTTATAGAAACACTGTATGCACTCCCTATACATGGTCATGGGCACATTACCCCTTGCTGAAAAGCATTTTTGTAGGGATAGAACTGGAAACCACCTATCCCTGGGTACCAGGCATGTTTAGCCATAGCTCCTGTGTGCCACACACAACTTGCCCAGGGTCCCTCACTCCTCACCCACTCAGCCCATGCCCGTGCCTCAGTGGCTTCCTGTGGTTGAGCCCAAAGGCCTCACCTCCACTCAAGACTAGTCCTCTCGCAAAACCTCCTTCTGTTTCCAAGAGCTTTCCTTCTTCTCTACCTCTCTTTGTTCCTTTCTTCCTCAATACAAAGCAGAAATTCCTCATTCCAACTTATCTTCATGGCCCCCATCTCTGTGCCCAGCCAGTCCCCTGCCTCTGGGATGCCCCATGCCACTGTGACCACTTTCTTCCCTCAGACCTATGACTCTCTTTGGGCCCCACCATGTTGACAACATTTACCTCCCATAAGTGGGCCAGGGCTGCCTTAGCCCACACACTGCCCACAGCCCTGGTCAGGGCCACCAGGGCCTGCCAAGCCCTTTGCTGGGATGTGTGTGCTAGGTTCCACCTGCAGGCTGGTTGTCTACTCTTCCTTCTTCCTCCCTCTCTTCTTTCCTTGCACAAGTAAGTATTAAAACCAGTGGCTGAGCCAGGTGAGGGAGACAAGCATGGCTTCTGCTCCACAGAAACTGATTGCTTTACTGGGACCTAGACAAGAGACAACAAACCCTGGGACCAGGTCATTCCAGAAAAGTAGTTACAGGGGTAAGTCCTGAGAATACAATAAACTTCATCTGGGGTAGAAGGCAATGAGGCAGGTGGTCAGAGATGGCTTCTGTAAATGAATGAATGAGAGACAGAGAAAGATCTCAGATTTAATTAGAGTATAGAACTAAAGCCACCAGGGAGGAGTCCTTTCAATATGAAGAAAACGTTTTTCTCGTGGCTCAGGGCTGCAGGGATCCTGAAGCCTTCTGCGGCAGTGGTATCTATATACCAAGCTGTCTCTGCCCCAGTCAGTCCATGAGTGCTCTCTCTGTGCATAGAAGAGGTGACTAGGCCTTGGGTAGCCACACCCCAAGGGGATTCTTGTCCTGAGAAGTGTTAGGTGGGATGTTCTGAGGGGTGCTGACCTAGAACCCAGCTGAGGCAAGTAGGCTGGGCCAAGGTCAGTAGCAACTGACCTGTTTTTCTCACCAGGGACTCAGGGACACCCCAAGGGCAATTCCCCTCCATTGGGCTAATCCCCACCACCATCATTAGGCCACAACATGAGGAGGTGTAACCACTAGCTATGCAACCTCTCTGGGACTCAGTGTCCTCCTCTGAGGATGAGAATGGTGGTGGGGTGAGGGCTCAGCAAGCTTGCACAGAGAGCACTTACGGGTTGACTGGGGCAGAGATGGCTTGGTACATAGATATCACTGCCATTCTAAGGGGTGGCAAGATGTCAAGGCTGGAATGCTCCATCTAGGACTTGAGCTGGGGTAGGGGTTACCCATGGAGTTCCTTCTTTGTGCCACAGCATCCCAAGAATGGCAAGGGTGGTAGTAATAACAGCAGCAAAGTCATGCACGTATGTGTTTCTGGCACTACTCTGAGCACCTCTATGTGGTAGAATCTCTTATTGTCCCCATTCAATGGATGAGAAGCAAGTAACTTGCCCCAGGCCACCAGATACTAGTGCAGGGACTCATTTGAACCCAGGCTTGCTGCCTTCAGAGTCTGCTCTTAATCATTAAGCTTTATACTGTTGTTGTTAGTTGCTATGAAGTTGATTCTGACCACTGTGACCCCACGCATGCAGAGTAGAACTGCTTCATAGTGTTTTCAGGGCTGTGACCTTTTGGAAGCAGATCACCTGGCCTGTGTTCTGAGAAACCTCTTGCTGGGTTCCAAACACCAACCTTTGAACTAGTAGTAGAGCGCTTAACTATTAGCACTACGCAGGACTTGAAGACTATAGTAGCCAGTGTTACTATCATCACCATCATTACCATCATTATTATTATATTATAATGCAATAACCAGCACCACCACCACGTCATCTCTACTATAATGCCCCTCTACAGATGGGCAAACTGAGGTTCAGAGACTCATCTTCCTCCAGTGGTTCCAAACCTCGGCCAGTGTGGAAGTGCTCAGCCGCCAGGCGGCACTGCAGAGCGCGGTCAGCCCGCAGGTGCGCTCAGGCCCCAGACACCACACCTGCGAAATGGGCGCCAGCGCGGAGGACGCGCCCCAGCAGGGAGCCTGAGAGGGGCCTGCGCCGGGCCTGAGCGAGAGTTGGAGACCGCTCTTCCCAGGCGGGCACGAGCTTTGCGGCAGGCAGGGGGCGGGGCGCCTTTCAGCAGCTTGTGCCGCTGAACATTTGCATGTAATTTGGGAGCAGGTCACATGTGGGAGTCATCAGGCAGAGGAAAGGCTCAATCAGGGCCTAATCACTGTCTGTTTGGAGGGGTCTGGGCCTAAGTGAAAAATGAAAACGGGCCTATTTTGCTTGAGTGACAACCATCAGCGGCCACCTTTGACCTCCCCACTCGGGACTCAGGTTCTGCCGGTCTTTAAAAAAACTAATCATCAGGGAAGAGGGAAGAGGGGCCCTTCTCTATCTCTCTTGTTCCCTCCTCTCCCCTTCACTTTACCTCTTTAGAACTGGGTCTGTAAAACTCATTCATTCGTTGCTCCTTCATCCGTTCTTTTCGACAGCCCAGCATGAGGCAGCATTGTTTAGCGGTTTAGGGCTTTCTGGATCTGCGGCCTGAGTTTGAGTCCTGACTGTCCACTCACCAGCCAGGAGACCTCAGGCAGGTGGCTGAACTCTTTGGAGCATTATTGTTCTCATCTGTAGAATGGGCACAACACGGTCCATGGATGTGTACATTGGTGAGTGTTGCTAATGCTAAGGGCAGGGAAAGTATTGAGTCATCACAGAGCGACTACGGGCTGCAGTATTGCAAAGGCTGGCTGGCACCTTCTCCCTGCCCTCCAGGTTGGGAGAGGGAGCCTGTGGAGGGGCCCTTGCTCTGCTCTTTGCACAAACCCCTCTGAACAGTCCTGTTGGTCCCCATCTTGCAGAGTGGATATAAGAAGGTGATTGTGGGAATGAGGAGGACAGTGAAGACTCCGCTGGAGAGGGATCTGACCTGCAAAGCAACTATGACCCCAGTGTGGGCCAGTTTTCTGCCCTTTGTGCCAAAACCTTCACCGAGCCTGAGGACTTGGCCTCTCACCAGGCCCTCTTTAAATAGGTCTCCTGGTCACCTCCAGTTCCCAGAATTCCATAGGCCTGCAGAGAAGACTGCTAGGCCCAGGCCTCCCTGACTATTTCCAAGCTTCTCCTAGGGAAGATTTGGGGTCTGCGGTAGTCCAGGAGAGTTCCAGGGAGAAATGCCTGTTGGCCTCCTGAATGAGTGAATGGATGATCAAAGGAAGAAACTATAGGACTTGGCCCTGCCCTGCGGAGCTTGGGCTCTAGGTGAACCCAGGCCAGCGCCAGGGCAAGAGGCACCATCCCCTCCCAGGCTGCAGCCGGACAGTGGCCATGAAAGTGCTGGGCCCATTGCTCAGAGTGGGGACAACACCCAGAAGACAGTGACCTTCCAGAACCTAATGCCTGTTGTTCTGCCCCACCCCAGGCTTCAGCCACTGTGTCCTCTGTCACTCTCATGAAGTCAGTGCTCCTAGAGAGGCCTGCAGCATTATCTTTCAGCAGCCAGGGCTAGGCATTCCAGGGTGCTCAACACAGCTGTGGCAGCCCCTGGACTGCTGATGCGCCCAGTGCATTAGCGCTTGTTCCTGATGATGTGGAATGAGCCTCCAGGAAACCGTCTGGCAGGCTGGGCTTTAGCAAATGGATTGCCAATTAATCAGCATCTATTTATGAGAACATTTAAACCATTATAAATGTAGTATAAATATGGAACTGCTGGGGCCGGTGGGCGGGTGGCCATCTGCCGAGGCTGCATCACATTCCTGGGCTTGTTCTTGCTCCTAACTCTTCTGGGGGAGGTGTGACTGAGCCCACCGATGGAGGTAATGATTTCCTCCTGCTGGGCCTGGCCTGAAGGGAAGCTCTGCTCCAGTAAGGGATCCTGAGGCATGAGAACAAGATCCCACTTCACACTTAGGATGCTAAGGGGGGTAGGGAAGTAAAATCCCTGTCCTTCAAGCACTCTTCAGACAGGTGGCCCCTGGGGACTTGGCCCTGCACCCTTGGGGGCACCTCGGTGAATACTTCCAGTTTGCCACCAGTCTTCTCTTCACCCTTGTCTGTACTGCTCAGGACTACTGACACATCCTAGACCTTGTGGCCTTGCTCCTAAACCAGCTCACTCTTGGGGAAGTGGCAGGAGGTGAGAGAGCAGGCACTTTCACAGCCCCTTCCTGCTGTGGAAGTCTCCCCAGTTCCTGGGCTCCTGAAGCATGGGCTCCTCTGTTCTCCCTACCCCTTCAGGTGGTGGGAGGTGTGTAACAGCTCCCCTGTGTCAACAGGGGCTTCAGCCTACTATTTGTTCCTAGTCTTCCTCCTTCTGGGCCTTGTACAGTCATTGGGCCAACTTGTACAAGCCTTTCCATGGCTGGGCCCATCAGAGGGACATCCAGGCATTCAGCTTTTTTGCAGGAGGTGGGTGGGGTGGGTGAGATCACTCATAAGTCTTGATGAACCTTCTTCCTCCGTCTCCTCAGCTAGGTTTTTTTTTTTTTTGTCCGTACTCATTTTACAGAGACCTAGAACAGGAAGGAGCTTGCTGAGGGCCCCCTAAAGGCCCAGTGAAGATTTGGCTGAAACTCAGGCCCTGCCCCAGGTGCTTCTAGTTTCTGCCATACTCTCAGTAGAGAGCACTAACGTGCAGGGCCCCTATTCCTATGATTTATGAGTCTTGACAAATGCTTTCTAGAGTTTCTCCATTTTTGCTGTGTGCAAACCTCTCACCTGCTGCTCTCTTTGCCTGTACTTCTCTCTCTGGTGCTGCTTTGCCTGAGATGAGTGTGGATAAGGAAAGACTCACAGGCAAAAAAAAAAAAAAAAAAAGTTGTGCTTTGGTTTGGTGCCTGGATGTTACCAAATGTCTCCTGGTGATATCAAAGACATCCATGGCTCTGGATGGTAGAGTTGGGACTCTAGTAACTGGTACTTTACAGGGATGGGGGAGATCCAATCTTGGGAAGGGCTCTCAGGTGTGCCTTTCATGCTCTGAGCTCTTCCCAGCCACTGCTCTGCATCACTACTGCTGGGGCATGATGTTAATGTATGTTTGTTCATTTCTTCATTAGAGTCTATGTCCCAAGAAATGGGCACAGTATCTTCACCACTTTCTTATCCCGGGTAGGGAACTAACAAATGTCAGTGGACACTAAAAAATGTTTGTTGGTTGACTGACTGACCATTTGGAAATATCTACTCAGTCCCAGTTCCTGCCTGTCTGTCTAACTGGCCTCATCCCCTGTTACTTGTCAGCCCCCAGAGCAGAACCAAAGCTCAGAGACTGTGTGTGCAGAAGACTGAGGGGACAGAACTGGGTGCTGTTTGAAGAGAATCTGGCACTCAGAACCCTACCACCTTATAGACAGGATGCCTCGTCCATCCCAGCTGGGACTCAAGGCCCAGAGGGCTAGCTCCTTGTCCATGACCACTCAGCAGCCTAGGAAGCTGAGTTGCTGATGTCTTGAGAAGCCTCCCACACCTAGAGGGCCTAGGCCCCAGGCCCAGCAATGGCTGGTGGAACTCAGCAGGCAGGGAGAGAACAAAGATGCAGCATGCACCTTGATTTTTCCAACCGCTACCTCCCCACCCCCATTAGCCGTGCAGGGCTTGTTTATATTACAGCAGGAATTATTCCAGCCCTAATCAGAGGCCCTTCGAGGTTTCGGCATTCGAGGTATTTCTTTACCCAAGGACACTCTCCAATCCTATAATTTCCATTTCCCCAGACACCCTTGATTGAAAGCAAACATTTCATATTTGGAAAGGAAAAGGGGCCGTGTGCTATTCATAGACTAGCTGGGCAGTCCAAGCTAGGTCCTGGGGCCCCAGCTGGATGAATGTCAAGTTTGGGAGGGCCACAGTGGGGTGTGGGCAGTATTATTTAAGCGGTGATAAAGTGATTGGAGGACCCCAGAGCAGTATACACAAGAAGGCGGACAGAATGGAAACACCTTGCCCTGGATGGCATCCAGGCCAGAGTGCTTGGTGCTGCCCACCTTCTCTGGCTGACAGGGCAGCTGGGAGGAGATGAGATGGCACTGTGGCAGAGCCTGAGGGCTAGCGTGATAGCAAGCAGGGTTCAGTGGGACCCCCTTCCTCTCAGGGCTCCCACCCTCCTCCTTATAGTCTTGCTAGGGAAGTTCTGTTCCCTATTCCAGATGAGGACCTGGAGGCCTAGCATTATAAGGATGGATCTGAACAGAATAAAGATGATAATGGTGGGAACAACAAGAGCCCAGAGTTTGCCTGAAGAAGCGTGAGGTCCAAGTAGCCAAAGTGATCACTAGAGAACCTGGTCTTTACCTCAGACCTCAGTTATCACAGAGGACCCCCCCGCCCTCTGATTTATCCACCCACTGCTCTGAAACCTCTCTGGCTATTAATATGCTAGTCCTAGTGCTACCAAGACAAAAAATACCACGTGACTTTAATGAACAGAATGTACTTTCTCACAGTTCAGGAGGTTAGAAGTCCAAATTCAGGGTTCAGGATATAGCTCCAGGGAGAGATCCTTCATTATTGATAGTCCCAGAATTTCCTTGAGTTCTTTAGCATCTGTCTTCATATAAAGTTCACACACACACACACACACACACACACCCATGTCTCTATGTCTATTCTGTTCCTTTTATAACTCAGATAAATAGGTTTATGACCCCCTAATTTCGTATGACTAAATTAGCATAACAAAAGAAAGCTGTTTCCAAATGGGATCACATCCACAGGTACAAGTGCCAAGAGTTCAATACATATTTTTGGGAACACAATTCAATCCACGACAATTACTTAAAACACACAAAGCCCACTGCCAGTGCACTGGGCCTGGTGTCTTTCTTCTCCTGTATACTTCTCTGAGTACTTTGTTATATCAGTTGACTTGGCTCTCTCAGCTCTTGCTCACATAAGTCCAGGCAAAGACCACATGTCCTTTATTGAGTAGGGGGTGTGTCCAGAGACCTCTCACTCATACTTGTATCTATCCAGCCCTTGCTGTATGTCAGACACTGCTGCTGTTGTTGTCTCCAACTCATAGCAATGCTATGCACAGCAGAACGAAACACTGCTCAGTCCGGGGCCAGCTCTGCAATCCTTGCTATACTTGAGCCCATCGCGGCAGCCACTGTGTCAGTCGATCTCTTTGAGGCCCTTCCCCTCCTTTTTGACCCTCCACCTTACCAAGCATGACATTCTTCTCCAGGGAATGGTCCCTTCTGATAACATGACTAAAGTAGGTGAGATGAAGTTTGGCCATTCTGCCTTCCAAGGAACATTCCGGCTGTACTTCCTCCAGGACAGATTTGTTAGTTCTTTTAGCAGGCCATGGGACTTTCAGCATTCTTTGCCAGTACCACAGCTCAAAAGCATCATCATCAGTCTTCCTTATTCATTGTCCAGGTCTCACATGCATATGAGGCAATTGAAAATATCATGGCTTGTGTCAGGCTCACCTTAGTCCTTAAGGAGACAACTTTGCTCCTTAGGACTAGCAAGAGGTCCCTTGCAGCTGACTTGCCCACTGCTATATGTCATCTGATGTCCTGACTGCTGCCTCCATTAGTGTCAATTGTGCAACCAAGCAATGTGAAGTCTTTGACAACTTCAATCTTTTCTTCATTTTTCATGATGCTGCTTATAGATCCAGTTGTGAGGATTTTTGTTTTCTTTATATTGAGATGTATAAACTGTATTCTTCAAACTTCATCAGTAAGTCCTTCAAGTCATCCTCACTTTCAGCAAGCAAAGTTGTGTCATCAGTGTATCACAGCTTGTTAATGATTCTTCCTCCAATCTTGATGCCATGTTCATTTTCATATAGGCTAGCTTCTCAAATTATTTGCTCAGCATACAGATTAAGTATGGTGAAAGGATACAACCCTGATGTATTCCCTTCTTGATTTTAAAGCATGCAGTGTCCTCTTGTTCGGTTCTAGTGACAACCTCCTGGTCTATGTACAGGTTCCTCATGAGTATAATTAAGTGTTCTGGAATTCCCATTCTTCTCAATGTTATCCACAATTAGTTATGATCCACATAATCGAATGCTTTTGCATAGTCAATAAAGCATAAGTAAACATCTTTCTGGTACTCTTTGCTTTGAGCAAAGATCCATCTGACATCTGCAATGATATCCCTTGTTCCACATCCTCTTCTGAATCCAGCTTGCACCTCT
Organism: Orycteropus afer afer; assembly: GCF_000298275.1. Lineage (NCBI taxonomy): Eukaryota > Metazoa > Chordata > Mammalia > Tubulidentata > Orycteropodidae > Orycteropus > Orycteropus afer. The sequence goes on from NW_006922194.1 coordinate 1,075,831, forward strand.
GGAAGTGCCCTGTCAATATACTGCTGCAACTGTTTTTCAATTATCTTCAGTAAGATTTTACTTGTGTGTGATAATAATGATATTGTTCCATAATTTCCATATTCTATGGGATCACCTTTCTTTGGAATGGGTATAAATAAGGATCTCCTCCAGTCAGTTGGCCAGGTAGCTGTCTTCCAAATCTCTTGGCATAATTGATTGAGTGCCTCCAGTGGGGCATACGTTTATTGAAACATCTCAATGGGTATTCTGTGAGCCTTGGTCTTCTCCAATTCCTTCAACTTCTTCCTTCAATATCATTGGTTCTTGATCATATGCCACCTTCTGAAATGGATGAAGATCTACCAGTTCTTCTTGGTACAGTGACTCTGTGTATTCCTTCCATCTGTTTTTGATGCTTCTTGCATCATTCAACATTTTGCTCATAGAATCTTTCAATATTGCAACTCGAGGCTTAAATATTTTCCTCAGTTATTTCAGGTTGAGAAATGCTGAGCATGTTCTTCCCTTTTGGCTTTCTGACTCCAGGTCTTTGCACATTTCATTATAGTAATTGGCTTTGTCTTCTTGAGCTTCTCTTTGAAATCTTCTGTTCAGCTCTTATGTTGTCATTTCTTCATTTGCTTTGGCTACTCTCCTCTCAAGGGCAAGTTTCAGCATCTCTTCTGTCATCCATTTTAGTCTTTTCTTCTTTTCTTTTCCTTTTAATGACTTCGTGCTTTCTTCATGAATGATGTTCTTGATGTCACCCCACAATTCTTCTGGTTTTCAGTCATTGGTGTTCAATGCATCAGATCTATTCTTTAGATGGTTTCTAAATTCAGGAGGGATATATTCAAGATCATATTTTGGCTATTGTGGACTTGTTTTAATTGTCTTCAACTTCAAATTGAACTTGCATATGAGCTGTTGATGGTCTGTTCCACAATCAGCTGCTGTCATGGTTTTGGCTGAAGATACTGAGATTTTCCATCACCTCTTGCCAGAGATGTAGTCAGTCTGATTCCTGTGAATGGTGAAGTCCATGTGTATAGCTGCCATTTGTGTTGTTGAAAAAAGGTATTTGCAATGAATAAATTGTTCGTCTTGCAAAATTCTATCATGCGATCTCCAGCATTATTTCTGTCACCATGGCCAAATTTTCCAACTACCAGTGATTCTTCTTTGTTTCCAACTTTTGTATTCCAGTCACCAATGATAATTCACATCTTGATTGTACATTCAGTCAATTTCAGACTGCAGAAGTTGGTAAAAATCCTCAATTTCCTCATCTTTGGCTTTGGTGGTTGGTACGTAAATTTGAATAATAGTCATAGTAACTGGTCTTCCTTATAAGCATATGGATATTATCCTATCACTGACAGCATTGTAATTCAGGACAGATCTTGAAACATTCTTTGTGATAGCGAATGCCACACCATTCCTCTTCAAATTGTCATTCCTGGCATAGTAGATCATATAGTTGTCTGATTCAAATTGCCCAAAACCAGTCCATTTCAGCTTAATAGTGCCTAGGATATCAATCTTTATGTGTTCCATTTCATTTTTGACAACTTCCAATTTTCCTAGATTCATACTTCGTACATTCCATGTTCCAGTTATTAATGGATGTTTGCAGCTGTTTCTCCTCAATTTGAGTCATGTCACATCAGCAAATGGAGGTCTCAAAAGCTTTACTTTATCCATATCAGTAAGGTTGGTTCTACTCTAATGGTGCTGCTCTTTCCCAGTCATATTTTGAGAGACTTCTGACCTGAGTGGCTCATTGTCTTGCACTGTATCAGATAATATTTTGGGGCTATTCATAAAGTTGCCTAGTAATGTATCAGACAGTGTTTCTCTGCTATTCATAAGGTTTTCTCTGGCCAATTCTTTGAGAAGTGGATGGCCTCTTCCTTCTTCCTAGTCTGTCTCAGTCTGCAAGGCATGCCGAAACCTGTGCACCCTGTGTAACCCTGCTGGAGTTTGAAACACCAGTGGCACAGCTTCAAGCCTCATAGCATCATGCCACCACGGTATGACATACCGACAGGCAAGTTTGTCTCCCTTATCTGTTCGACACTGCTAGGCCTTGTATAAAGATGCTTTCATGAATCACTTGAAATAGATGTTATTATTATTCCCAGTTAAAGATGAAGAAACCATTATGTTCCTTCAATCTGTGTACCTCAGCACTTACCTTGTAAAGCCAGTGAGGATCAACTGAGTCAATATATTGCCTCAGATGTTACAGTTCCTAGGCACGTGCCAAGTGGGATGCAAACTTTATTCCTGAAAGCATGAATTATGGAGAAGAGACTATTTCTTTAACTTCTGTATTGCTAGAATGATTGAGAGATTGTATTCATTATTTAATTTTTTTCTTAAAATTTAATTTTTATTTTTGATCAAAGTAAAGTTCTTAAAAAGTTTATTGAGGTACAATTAGTAAACAATAAACTGTACATATATGAAGTTGAAAAGTTTTGACAACATGCACACAGTGGTGAGACCACAATCAAAATAGAGAACTATACGTCATACCCAAAAGTTTCTTTATGTCTAGTTTTTCTTCACTCAACATAATTATGTGGAGATTCTTCTATGTTGTTATATTTATCAATAATAACTTCCTTCCTTTTTATTGCTGAGTAATATTCCATGCTATGGATAGACCACTGTTTGTTTAATCATTCACCTGTTGAAAGTCAGTTGGGTTGTAATTTGGTTATTACAAATAAAGCTGTTGTGACCATTCATGTGTAAGTCTTTGTATAGAAATTTGTTTTAATTTCTCTTGAGTAAATTACCTATGAGTAGAATGGCTGGATCACATGGTAGGTGAATATTTATAACTTATTAAAACAGTTTTATTGTTGCTGTTGAGTAGATTCTGATTCATAACTATCCTATGTGTGCAGAGTAGAGCTACTCCATAGTATTTTCAAGGCTCTGGTGGTGTGGTGCCTAAGGCATTTAGGCTTAGACTGATAATCAGAAGGTTGGCGGTTCAAACCCACTAGCCACTCCTCAGAAGGAAGACCAGGCAATCTACTTCCATAGTGATACCGCCTTGGACACACAAGGAGAGGTCACCACAAGTTGGATCTGACTCAATGGCAGTGAGTTTAGTTTTGGTTTGGTTAGTGACTTTTTGGAAGCAGATTAGCAGGCCTGTCTTCTGAAGTACATCTGGGTGAATTTGAACTACCAGACGTCATTGAGATATAATTTACATAGCATATAATTCACCTATTTAAAATATAAAATTTAGTAACTTTTTATATAAAGAGTAGTATATTCATTACAACATCCAACTTTAGAAAATTTTCATTATCCCCAAAAGAAATCCCACACCCCTTAGCTGTTATCTTTTAACTTCCCATCCTCCCCCACCTCTGCCAGTCTTAGGTTACCAATAATCTACTTTCTGTCTCTATGCATTTGCCTATTGTGGGCATTTCATATAAATTAAATCATACAGTATCTGATTGTGTTAGAATGGGTTCTCTAGAGAAGCAAAACCTTCTTCTAAGCTAATAAAAAGCTTAGAGAGAGAGAAAGAGAAATTTATCTTAGGCAAATGGCTCACACACTTATAGAAGCTGGCAAGTCCAAAGTTCTTGGATCAAACATCAAGATGGAGGCTTTTCCTGACTTACATAGCTTCAGGGGCTGATGAACTCAAGGTTGGCAGGCAGTATACTGGCTGTTGACTCCAACGAATGACGAATCCAAGATCTCCAGGCCAAATGGTGGATTCTTTGCTCACAGACAGTTGTAGGCAGCACAACAGAATCCTGATCCACAGAAAAGTGTCTCTTTTCCCAGGCTGTCCATAGATATACTGGAAATAGGCCACACCCCTAGGGAAACTCGCTTTCAATGGATTGGCTACTCCAAACATATACATCCAAACCCATCGTGGGAATAACACATATCACAATTGCTTAAACCACACAGAATTGTGGTCCAGCCAAGTTGATGCACAGCTCCAACCATCACAATGGTTTTTAGTGACTAGCTTCTTTCCCTTAGCGTAATTGTGGTGCAGTGAATTACTATTATGTGGCCCTCTAACCATTGTCTTGTAACTCCCACAAAATGATTAAGTAGGACTACAGATAAGGTGTTTGTGACCGACAAAGGGGACTGGACAGTTTTGTTAATGCAAATAAGGTGCATGGAAACTATGTGGGATGTGACCATGCAAATAATGTGCATGGACACCTTGTAGGTAACTGGTCAGTTTTGCCATTGGTTAGGCTTAAAGGGAGCCAATTTCAGAGGTTGGAGGGAAACCACAACCACCATCAAGAAGAAGATCCAGGAGGAGAGTGTGTCCTTTGGACCCAGAGTCCTGCAGTGAGAACCTCTGAGATCCAGGAGACAGACAAAGAGCTGTAACACTGAAAACAGTGTGAGATGACAGCACCGTGAGATGGCAGTGGCACAAGACCAACAGGCTAGTCTTGCTGACTCATGAAGCACGAGAGCTAAGTACCTTTGGGCAGGAGGCTTCCTGGCAGAGTGAAGTGCCTCCAGGCATTTATTGTCAGAACTAAAGAGTTTTGAGACACTTACCTGAGAATGAGAGCTGAGAGTGATGTCCCAGAAAAAGCAGGGCAAGAAGCTATCCTGATTGAAGAACTGTATTCTGCATTGTTCCTGTTATTTCCAAGTTGATCCTGATCCTGAATTTTAATTTGTTACTTCTTTAATATTCTCCATAACTGTGCATATGGTGTCTGAATTCTGTATGACCATTGCTGTGAATTATCAAACCCACCAGAGAAGTAGAGAGGACCATGGGAGGAATGGCTGCTGTCAGGAACAGTACAATGAGATCAGTACAATTGGAGAGTGGAGATATGCCTGATCACCTCACAAAGATCAGCTTTTGGCTGATGATGATCTTGATTATCCTCCCCTCTTATGAAATTAGATGAAGAGGTCTAATACCACACCATTTTTACAATATTGTTTTCAAGGTTCATCCATGTTGCAGCATATGTCAATGCTTCATTCCTTTTTATTGCCAAATAATATTCCATTGTGTGTATATACCACATTCTCTTTTTCCATTCTTCAGCTGATGGGCATTTAGGTTGTTTCTACTTTTTGGCTATTATGAATAATGCTGCTATGGAAATTCATGTACAAGGTTTTGTGTGGACATCTGCTTTTATTTCTCTTGGGTATAAACCTAAGAGAGGAATTACTGGATCATATGATAACTGTATATTTAATTTGAGGAACTGCAGCTACAACATTTACATTCCCACAAGCAGTGTATAAGGGTTCTAATTTCCACACATCTTCACCAATCCTTGCTGTTATGTGATTTTTTTATTCTAGCCATCCTAGTAAGTATGAAGTGGTATCTCATTGTGGATTTGATTTGCATTTCCCTCATAACTAATAATGTTGAGAATCTTATCTTAGGTTTATTATCATTTGCATATCTTCTTTAGAGAAATATCCATTCAGATCCTTTGCTTATTTTATATTTGTGTCTTTTTTTTTTTAATTGAGTAGTAATAATTCATTATGTATTTGGACACAAGTCTCTTATTTACATGACATGTAAATCTTTCTCCCGTTCTGTGGTTGTCTTTTAACTTTCTTTATGGTGTCCTTGGAAGCACTAAGATTTTTAATTTTGATCAAGTCCCATTTATCTACTTTTTTTTTTTTTTTGGTTATGTATGCTTTTGTTACCATAACTAAGAAACTATTTCCTCGTCTGAAATGAAATTTTATACCTATGTTTCCTCTTAAGGATTTTATAGCTTTAGATCTTCCATTTAGGTCTTTGATCCATTTTGGGTTGACTTTTATATATGGTGTGAAGTAGGATTCCAACTTCATTCTTCTCTGTGTGATTATCCAGTTGTCACAGAATCATTTGTTGAAAAGACAACATTCTTTTCCTGTTGAATGGTCTTGGCACATTCATTAAACATTTATTAACTGTAAATGTAAGAATTTATTTCTATGCTCTGATGAGGAGAGACCGATTTTTGCATCTTAGATGGCCACTTGCAAGCTTTTAACACCCTGGTTGCTTCTCACCAAAGTAGGAGATAGAACAATGTTTTTGTGTAGTGTGTTATGCAAATTGAGCTTGATGTCCCCCATTACCATTGTTCTGAGCCCACAGGCCCTATGACTCACTTCCTCAGTTCCTCGAGGTGGCTGGCTGTGGCTAAGAAGTTGTCATAACTTTGTTCCCTGTTACTCTATTATATATATATATGTAATATATAATATATATATA
>NW_006922194.1:1082189-1089037 GCF_000298275.1 Orycteropus afer afer
TATATATACATTCTTATAGCACATACAAATACGCATATAGAAATATTATCTGCCAAATTTATATATGTTGTTATGTGCCGTTGAGTCAGCCATACTCATAGAGACCCCTCCTTGGGTTTCCGAGGTGGTATCACTACAGAAGTAGATTGCCCAACCTTCCTTCTGAGGAGTGGCTGGTGGGTTTGAACCACCAGCCCTCTGGTTAGCAGTCAAATGCCTTAGGCACTATGCTACCACAGCTCCAAAATTTATATATGGTCATGAGTATATCCCCTTTTGCCTAGGCATATCTAATTATTCAACCTATATACCTACGTATCTACCTATAGATTAATGTTTGTTATTACTGATAATGCAGTACTGTGTGTGGAAAACTGTTTATCTTTGTAGTCTATACCTCTTGTGCACCTTTTCATGTCTTCCTTTTCCTTGGTGTTATTGTGTTGGTCACTCAGTTTTGTATATTGCCTTTTCCTTCACCCAAATCAATACTTGTCTCTTACCTGTCTGGCAATTTTCCCTCCAGTTGGTATGCTATTATAAATTGAATTGTTTAGAAATATATTTGATTTTTATATATTGACATTGTGTCCTATAACTTTGATTAACTGGTTTGTTAGCTCTAAGAGTTTTTTAATGGATGACTTAGGATTTTATGCATACAAGATCATGTCATCTAAAATAGAGAGTTTTCCTTCTTCCTATCCAAACTGTATGACTTTTATCTCTTTTTCATGCCTAACTGCCCTGGCTAGTAACCTTCAATACAATGTTTAACAGAAGTGGCAATAGAAAACATATTTTATTTTTGTTCCTGATCTTAGGGTGAAAACATTCACTATTGCACATGATGTTAGCTGTGGGTTCCTGGAAATGCCATTATCAGATTAAGGAAGTTCCCTTCTATTTTAAGTTTTCTAAGAGTTTTTAATCAGAAAAATGTGTTGCATATTGTTAAACGCTTTTTCTGTATCAAGTGAGATGGTCTCCCCCACTCCCTTCATTCTACTGATATGTTGTATTACATTAAATGATTTTTGGATGTTAAACCAGTCTTGCATTCTTGGGATATACCTCACTTGGCCATGGTGTATAATCCTTTTTGTAGATTGATTGGTTCAATTTACTAATATTTGGTGAAGACATTTACATCTGTATTTGTTCTGGTTACCTAGTGCTACCCTGACAAGAATATACCACAAATGAGATGGCCTTAACAAACAGGAGTTTATTTTTACAATTTGGAGGCTTTAAGTCTGAGTTCAAAGTGCCAAGGCTCTAGGGGCTAGGTGAAAGCCCCTCAACCTTGAACTTCAGCTCTGCTTTCTCCTCCTGGACCACTGCAGCTGGATGCTTTTCTTCACTCAGCTACTGGCTGCTGAGGCTGACAAGCCCAAAGTTGACAAGTAATAAGGCACAGTCCCAACATTACCAAACCACAAGGCAGGCCATTAATTCAAGTCTATTAAAAATCCCAAGATCAGCAGAGCATGGCAGGCTGCTGAACAATGACTCAGCAACATGTAGAATTCACGCATGCCATAAGCTAGACACTGTTCCCCAAGCCTCTTCCTTATATACAGGAAGCAGATCACAGCTGCTCACAGTAGATTCCACCATGGAGTTGATTGCCAGTCTCATCGTGGGGAATACTACATCCAGCTGCCTAGCCACTCAACCGGCCCAGCTAAATTGACACACAAACTTAACTACCACAATATTCATAAGAGATATTGCTCTATAGTTTTATTTTCTTATGATTTTGTTGTCAGGTTGGGGTATGAAGCTGGCTCTGGTGGCATAGTGCCTAAAGCATTTAATTACTAACCAGAAGGCTGGTGCTTCAAACCCATCAGCCACTCTTCAGAAGGAAGACTGGGCAATCTACTTCTGTAAAATTAATGCCTCAGACCCCCAAGGAGGGGTGGCTGTGAGTCAGGTTCGACCTGATGGCAGTGAGTTTAAAATGACTTAGAAAAGTTCAAACCCATCAGCCACTCTTCAGAAGGAAGGTTGGGCAATCTACTTCCGTAGTGATACCGCCTCAGAAATGAAAGGAGGGGTCACTATGAGTCAGGTCTGACTCAATGGCACATAACAACAACAACAACAACAGAAAAGTTTTTTTCAGGAAACTTTATGAAGCATTTATATTAATTCTTTTTCAAGTGTTTGGTAGAATTCACCAGTGCAACCATTAGGTTCTGTGCTTTTTTGTGTGTGGGAAGTTTTTTGATGACTAATTCAATCTTTTTACTTATTTTAAGTCTCTTCATATTTTTTTATTTTTCTTCAGTAAATTTAAATAGTTTGTCTTTATAGGAATTTGTCCATTTCATCTAAGTTAACAAATGTTGTGGTAGTTAAGGTTGTGTGTCAGCTTGGCTGGGCCTAGGTTTGAGTGGCTTGTCAGCTGGATGTAGTTATTTCCCACAATGAGATTGTAATCACCTCCATGGTGGAATCTGCTGTGAGCAACTAAGTAGTTGCCTTCAGGGTGTCACCTACTTCTAGTATAAAAGGAGAAGTTTTGAGAAAGGCCTTTAGTTTTTTGGCATGTTTGGATCCTGCATTTGGCTGAGTATTCATCCAGTGGCTTGCTGTGTTGCCTGCTGATCTTGGGATTGTGCTATTTTACCTAATGACCTTGGGTTTGCCAGCCTCAGCATCCAGCAGCTGCCTGAGACTGGAGACACCTCCAGCTCCAGTGGGCCTGGAATAAGAGGCAGAGCTGAAACCCAAGGTCAAGGAGCCTTTACCCAGCCCCTAGAGCTGGACCTCTGAATTTTAACTTCTAGCCTTTTAAACTGTAAAAGAATAAATTCCTGTCTGTTAAAGCCATCCACTTGTGGTATTTCTATGATAGCAGCACTGGAGAAACAAGACAAATGTGTCACATACAATTGGTTATAGTATTCCCTTATATTATTTTTGTTTCAGTAAAGTTGGTGGTAACGCCCTCTTTTATTTCTGAGTTTTTCTTAGTCCAGCTAAAGTTTTGTCAGTTATTTATCTTTTTGAAGAATCAATGCTTGGTTTAGTTGACTTTCTTTATTTTTCTATTCTTTACTTCATTAGTTTTCACTTTAATCCTTATTATTTCCTTCATGCTGCTTGCTTTGAATTTAATTTCCTTTTCTTTTTCCATGTTATTAAGGTGGAAGTCTAGGTTGCTGATTTGATATGTTTCTTTCTTTCTTTCTTTTTTCAATGTAGGTTTATAGCTGTAAAACTCCTGCTAAGCACTTCTTTAACTGCATCCCATAAATTTTGGTATGTTTAACTTCATTTTCATTCATATAATTTCCCTTTGATTTCTTCTCATTAATTGGTATTTAGTAGTGTATTATTTAGTTTCCATATATTTGTGTATTTTCCAAATTTATTTATGTTATTAATTCTTAATTTCACTCCACTGTTATTGAGAAACATACTTTGTATGATTTCAACAATTTCAAATGTATTGAGGCTTGTTTTCTGGCCTACCACGTGATCTATCCTGTAGAATGTTCCATGTGCAATTGAGAAGAACATGTATTCTACTGTTGGGTGGAGATACAGAGATGTTAGGTCTAGTTTCCTTGTTGATCTTCTCCCTAGTTGTTCTATTCATTATTGAAAGTGGGGTATTGAAGTGTCCAACTACTATTTTTGAATTGCCTATTTCTAGTTCTGGTAGTGTAGTACCTAAGGCACTTGACTGCTAACCAGAAGGCTGGTGGTTCAAACCCACCAGCCACTCATTGGAAGGAAGATGGGGCAATCTACTTCTGTAGTGATACTGTCTTGGAAACCCAAGGAGGGGTCACTGTGAGTCAGGTCTGACTTGACGGCACATAACAACAACAACAACAACCTCAATTTTGTCAGTCTTTGCTTCATGTATTTTGGGGCTCTGTTGTTTGGTGCATATATTTTGATTAGCATTGTATCTTCCTGATGGACTGCCCCTCTTATAATTATAAAATTTCCTTTTTGTCTCTGGTAATAATTGGACCCTTTTAGTAATACAAAATGTCCCACTTTATCTCTAACAAAAATTTTAAAACTATTTTGGCAGTATAGCTTATCTAGTTTTCATGTGTTTGGTGTATGATATATCATTTCCATCCTTTTACTTTCAGTCTATTTGTATTTCTGGCTCTGAACTGTGTCTCCTTTAGATAGAATATAATTTGATCATCTTCATCCTATATGATAATCTCTATCTTTTGACTGGATTGTTAAATTCATGTACAGTTGATATTATTACTGATAAAGTTGGTTTATATCTGCCATTTTATTTTTTGTTTCCTACATCTCATATCTTTTCTATTCCTCCTTTACTGGTTTCTTTACCTTAAGTGATTATATTTTAATGTAATATTATAATTAGTGGTATTTCACTATATTTTTTGAGTTATTTTCTTAATGTTCTAGGGCTTAACATAGACATCTTACCTTATGAAAATCTGCTTCAGGTTTATACTAATTTAATTCCACTTAGATATAGAAATTTTACTCCTATATAGCTCTGTTTCCTCTTATCCTATTTGTGTTATTATTGTTGTACATATTACATGTATATACATTACAAGAGCAACAATACATTGTTATAATTATTACTGTATATCATTTATGTAATTTTTTTTTAATGTATCAAACGAGTTGAAGGAGTTCTGGCAGCATAGTGCCTAAGGCATTTGACTGTTAACTAGAAGGCTGGCAGTTCAAACCCACCAACCACTCCTTGTAAAGAAGATTAGGCAACCTACTTCTGTAGAGATATCACCTCAGAAACACAAGGAATGGTCGCTATGAGTCAAATTGACTCGACAGCAGTGAGGTTTTTTTTTTTTTTTTTTGGTTAAAAGAGTTGAGAAAAGAGAACAAGTGTATTTATTGATTTTTTATATTTACCTTCTTATTTACTGTTCCTGGCTTTCTTCATTTGTTCCTGTAGATTCTAGTTACCATCTGCTTAATTTCCTTACCCCAATATACTTCTGCTCCTACCCACCTCATTTGTGCTGTTATTGTCAAATATATGACACTTAGTTACATATTTAACATTATTATATTACTAAAAAATGATGTGGCTGGGGCATCTGACCTCCTCTAACTTCATGAGGGGAAAGAGAATCATGAGCAGCATCAGCCCAGTGTTGATTCCTATGAAATGGAGGTCAGACATTTCTCCTCTCTCCAACCTTTTTACCAGCTCTGACACCAGCCATCCCTTCCATGGTACTCTCTATGTCTCTGCTGGGTTCAATAATTCATTGCAATGGCAACACAGAACTCACAGACAATACTCATAATTATGGAGCTTATTAGGGAAGTAACAGGTTACAATTCAAGATCAAGAAAGACTCAGGATACAGTCTTCAGTGGTCAGGACAGCCTCTTTTTCTGCCATACCTGTAGGCAAGCCTTTCTCTGGCCCTTTACCTCTTGGCCTTCAGCCTGACCTCTGACTTACTCAGGCAAATGTTATCAAGCACTTTAACTCTGCCAGTAAGTAGCCAGAGGCACCCTATCATGCCAATAAGCCTTGGTTTAAAGGTGCTCAGCTCTCTCCCTCTGTGGATCAACAAGCCCAGCTCTAGTAATTCCCATAGGAACTGCAGTCCACCAGGAACCCTCCTGCCTGAAGACACACAGCTCTCTCACTGTATGGTCTGTGAAGCCACCACACTGTCTCTTGTTGGTCTTCTGGTTCTGCTTCCTCTGCTGCTTTCATTTCCCTGATGCTGTTTCTCACCATCTCTCTCTCTTTCTCTTTCCATCTCTGTCTGTCTCTGTCTCTCTCTCTCTGTCTTCTGGATCCAAGAGGTTCCCAGGCCAGTATACTGGGTTCAAAGGATGCATTCCACACCCATCTCTCTGGTACAGTGCCCCCTGTCTGCTTCTGGGATGGTTCATTTTAAGCCTAACCAAATAGAAATGCTGACTAATCCCCTCATTAGTGTACCATACACCTTATTTGAATGGTCTTACACCCACAAAGGTGGCATGCACCTTACTTACTGTGATAGTTGGAGCTATGTGTCAACTGGGCTGGACCACAATTTTGTGTGGTTTAAGCAATTGTGATGTGAGTTGTTCCAAGATAGGATCAGATGTATATGTTTTGAGCAACCAATCCATTGAAAGGGAGTTTCCCTAGGGGTGAGGCCTGCTTCCAGTATATTTATGGACATCCTGGGAAAAGAGACACTCTTCTGTGGATTGGAATTCTGTTGTGCTGCTTACAACTGTCCATGAGTGAAAAATCCACCATTCGGCCTGGAGATCTTGGATTCATCATTTGTTGGAGTCAACAGCCAGTATACTGCCTGCCTTCCTTGAGTTCGTCAGTCCCTGCAGCTGTGTGAATCGGGAAAAGCCTCCAGCTTGACGTTTGATCCAAGAACTTAGCACTTTCCAGTTTCTATAAGTGTGTGAGCCATTTTACTAAGATACTTTTCTCTATATATATATAAGCTTTACTGGTTTTGCTTCTCTAGAAAACCCAATCTAACACATTTGGTACCGAGAGTGGTTCTAGACAGACAAAATCATAAGGATGGGCTTCCTAAATTGGTTCTCCAATTTGATTATTTGTAAAGGCACTGGTGACCCTACCTCTGTTAGTAAAGAGGGCCCTGCTAATCTGTGATGTTAGGTAGCAACATTAGTATGCAAAAAACACCACTGATAGATCAAGTACTTTTGAGAAGTGAGGCTCTGGGTGATCACATCTTTGACACTTTCCTGCAATTTTGTCAGCATGAGGAGTATAAGGAAGCTGATTGGTTGGTCCTACTTACACTAGATAGCATAGTGGCTAAGACACTTGACTGCTAACCAGAAGGCTGGCGGTTCAA
>NW_006922194.1:1089417-1090032 GCF_000298275.1 Orycteropus afer afer
CAACCCAGAATGGTGTCTGAACTTAAAGTGAGGGAATTGGTTGTAAAAAATGGGATCCTGAAACCTGGAATGAGGGTATATGGGAAGATTGTGAGGAAGATCAGGATATGGAGCCTGTAAATTCTATTGAATCCCTCCCACCTGAAGGGATTACTGTAAAACCATTATCCCCTCTACCTCTGTTTGATGGGATTAACCCAACTGTTCCTGCTGGGTCATTGCCTGAGGCAGAGGCCATGGAAGACATTGCTGAATGTTCTCAGGAACTACCCCAACCACCCATTGTTGCTGTTAGACCTATAACTAAAGTTAACTCCAAGAGAGCCCCAAAAGGTGAAATACAAAGTGTGACTGAGGAGGAGGCACATTACACCTGAAAAGACCTACTTGATTTTGCTAACATGTACAGACAGAAACCTGGAGAATATGTCTGGGAATGGCTACTGAGGGTGTGGGATAATGGTACAAGGAATGTAACATTGGATCAGTCTGAGTTCATTAATTTAGGCCCACTAAGTATTGGGAGCTCTGGTAGCATAGTGCCTAAGGCACTTGACTGCTAACTGGAAGGCTGGCGGTTCAAACCCACCAGCCACTCCTCGGAAGGAAGGTTGG
>NW_006922194.1:1093852-1101751 GCF_000298275.1 Orycteropus afer afer
GTAGGGTGGAGGGTTGACGAAAGAGGGGGAGGCCTTCAATGAGATGGATTGACACGGTGGCTGCGATGATGGGCTCAAGTATAGCGGGGATTGTGGGGCTGGCGCGGGATCAGGCAGTGTTTTGTTCTGCTGTGCATGGGGTCGCTATGAGTTGGAAACAACTCGAATGCACTTAACAACAACAACAACATGGTTGGCTTACTGAAGCATGGATTATGTGGTAGCCTACTTTAAATCAAATTCAAGTACAAGACCTGCGTTGGTATAATGTAGGGAAAGGTATCCAGAGGCTTAGGGAAATTGGCCTCTTAGAATGGATTTATCAGAATAGACCCCTATACCCAGAAATGGAGAGTACAGAAGACACGTCTTTCACCAGTACAGTGAGAAATAAATTTGTGAAGGGAGCTCCAGCATCCTTGAAGACTGCTGTGATTGCTATTTTATGTAAGCTGGATTTGACCGTGGGAACTGCCCTGATTGAACTAAGATACTTAACTACGATGGGCCTGTAGTAGTAGGAGCCAAGTGGCAATAGTTAATCTACAAAGGCAAGGTGGGCGTGTTTACCATAATGGACAGCAGTGTCAGAACCGTATTCAGAACAGTCTGACTCATGTGGAATTATGGCATTGGCTACTTGTGCATGGTGTTCCTAGTAGTGAAATACATGGCAAACCTACTAAATATTTACTTGATCTGTATAGACAGAAGAATTCTAGGTCTAGACTGAATCACCAGAATATGGAGTCACAGCCTTTCAATCAATTCCCAGACTTGAGTCAGTTTACAGACCCATGACCCCTTGAACGAAGGGGAGGCTGGGTCCCTTTGAGGAAGGACCCTACTACATTGCCAAAAATTTATGTCACTCTTTCTCCCAGCCTTCCCCAAGGGATCTGAGGCCTTTTACAAGAGTGACTGTTCATTGGGAAAAAGGAAATAATCAGAGTTTTTGGGAATTACTGGACAATGGCTCTGAACTGACACTAATTCCAGGAGACCCAAAGCATCATTGTGGCCCACCAGTCAGAGTGGGGGCATATGGAGGTCAAGTTGTTGATGGAGTCTCAGCTAAGGTGCATCTCACAGTGGGTCCAGGGGGTTCCTGAACCCACCCTGTAGTGATTGCCCCAGTTCCAGAATGCATAATTGGAATAGATATACTGAGCAATTGGTAGAATTCCCACATTGGGTCCCTGACATGTGGAGTAAGGGCTATTATGGTAGGAAAAGCCAAGTGGAAGCCATTAGAACTGCCTCTACCTACAAAAAGAGTAAATCAAAAGCAATACTGCATCCCTGGAGGGGTTGCAGAGATTACTGCCACCATCAAAGACTTGAAGGATGTAGGGGTGGTGATTCCCACCACATCCTCATTTAATTCACCTATTTAGCCTGTGCAATAAACAGATGGATCTTGGGAGAATAACAGTAGGTTATTGTAAATTAATCAGGTGATGATTCTAATTGTTGCTGCTGTTCCTGATGTGGTTTCATTGCTTGAGAAAATTAGTACATCTCTTGGCACTTGGTATGCAGCTATTGATCTGGTCAATTTCTTGATACCAATTTAAAGGATCATCAGAAGCAGTTTGCCTTCACCTGGCAAGGCCAACTGTATACTTTCACAGTGCTTCCTCAAGGGTATATCAACTCCCCGACACTATGTCATAATTTAGTCCATAGGGATCTTGATCCCTTTCCCTTCCACAAGACACCACACTGGTCCATTATATTAATGACTTTATGTTGATTGGACCTAGTAAGGAAGAAGTATCGATGAGTATAGCCTCATTGATGAGACATATGCTTACTTGTTGTTGTTGTTGTTGTTATGTGTCATTGAGTCGGACCTGACTCATAGCGACCCCTCCTTAGGTTTCCAAGGCAGTATCCCTACGGAAGTAGATTGCCCTATCTTCCTTCTGATCCAACAAAAAAATCAGACACCTTCCACTTCAATGAAATTTCTAGGGGTCCAATGGTGTGGAGCATGTTGAGATATTCCTACTAAAGTGAAGGACAATATGTTGTATCTGGTTTTCCCCACAATTAAAAATGAGGCACAACGTCTGGTGGACCTCTTTGGATTTTGGAGGCAACATATCCCTCATTTGGGTGTGTTGCTGCAGCCTATTTATAAAGTGACTCGGAAAGCTGCTAGTTTTGAGTGGGGCCCAGAACAACAGAAGGCTCTGCAACAGGTTAGGCTACCATGCAAGCTGCTCTGCCACTTGGGCCATATGATCTGGCTGATCCAATGATGCTTGCTTGAAGTGTCTGTAGTAGATAGAGATGCTGTTAAGAGTCTTTGGCAGGTCCCTATTGGTGAATCACAATGCAGACCCTTGGAATTTTGGAGGAAAGCCCTGCCAGCCTCTGCACACAACTACTCTCCTTTTGAGAAACAGGTTTTGGCTTGTTATTGGGCTTCAGTAGAGACTGAATGCCTAACCATGGGCCACCAAATCACCATGAGGACTTAGCTGCCCATCATGAACTGGGTGTTGTCTGACCCACAGAGTCATAAATTTGGAAATGCACAGCAGCACTCCATCATTAAATGGAAGTGGCATATCAGAGATTGGGCTCAAGCCTTCAGGGCACAAATAAGTTGCATGAGGAAGTGGCCCAAATGCCTATGGTCTCCACTCCAGTCACATTATCTTCCCTCTCCCAGTCTGCACCTATGGCCTCATGGGGAGTTCGTTATGATCAGTTGACTGAGGAAGAGAAAACGTGTGCCTGCCAACCTTGAGCTCCTCAGCCCCCGCAGCTGTGTGAGTTGGGAAAAGCTTCTAGCTTGACGTTTGATCCAAGAACTTGGGATTTGCCAGCTTCTATAAGTGTTTGAGCCATTTTCTAAAGATAAATTTCTCTTTATATATATAAGCTTTACTGTTTTGTTTCTCTAGAGAACCCAGTCTAACACACCACTCTTCTTTAATTTTTGTGATTCTAATAGACGTGTGTTGGTATTTCATTCTGCTTTAATTTTTTTTTCCTGGTAATTAATGATGTTGAACATATTTTCATGTGCTTATTTGCCATGCACATACCTTCATTGGTGAAGTGTGTTCAAAATTTTTGCTGATTTAAGAAATGAATTTTGTTTTATTATTATCAAGCTCATTTTTATTGGTTTGTCTCTCTTTTTATTATTGAGTTGTATGAGTTTCTTTATATATCTGGATACAAGTATATACAGAGAGGATTAACAGAATATTTTCTGTTAGTAGATGGCTTGTTTGTACATTTTCTTTTACATATATATATATATGTATATATATGTATATCAAACCCACCAGCCACTCCTCGGAAGGAAGTTTGGGCAATCCTACTTCTGTAGTGATACTGCCTTGGAAACCCAAGGAGGGGTCGCTATGAGTCGGGGCCAACTCAACGGCAAACAACAACATATATGTATATATGTGTGTGTGTATATATATATATACACACACACACACACACACACACAATTTTACTTATTTCTTTTTGTTGAGGATATACACAGGAAAACACACATCAGTTCAACAGTTTTTACATGTACCATTTAGTGACATTGATTACATTTTTCAAGTTGTACAGCTATTCTCACCCTCTATTTCTGAGTTGTTCCTCTAAACTCACTGACTCCTTAGATTCCTATCTAACCTTTAGAGTTGCTGTTGTCAATTTGAACCCATGTAGATAGTTCTTAAAAGAGCATAATGCTCAAGGCAGATATTTTTTATTAGTTAAGCTAAACTATTGTTTTGTATTAAGAAGAATTTTAGGGAATACTTTTGGTTTAAGGTTTAAAGATGATCTCAAAGCAATAGTTTCAGGAGTTCCTCCAACCTTCAAAGCTCCAGGAAGTCTGGAGAATGTGAAATTCTGTCCTGAAATTTCTCCCTTTTGGCCAGAATTCTTCTATCATGTCTGTTTTAGTTCTCTAGTGCTGCCATAACAGACAACACCACAAATGTATGGCTTGAACAAACAGGGATTTATTTTCTTAAAGTTTAGGAGGCTAGAAGCCTGAGTTCAAAGTGCCAGCTCTAGGGGATGGGTGAAAGACTTGGGCTTCAGCTCTGCCTCTTGCTCCTGGTCCACTGAAGCTGGAGGCTTCTCTTAACTTGGACAGCTGCTGGCTGCTGAGACTGACAAACCTAAAGTCAACAAGTAAAATGGCACAGTCCCAAGATTATTAAGCAACATGGCAGGCTACTAGTTCAAGTCCAGAAAAAGTCCCGAGATCGGCAGGCAACATGGCAGACTGCTGAATGAACCCTTGACTACATGCAGGGTCCAAAAGCATTTTCCCAAAAGTTCAGAGAAAGCTCAAAGCTTCTTCTTGTATACCAAAAGCAGACCACATCCCTAAGGCAGCTACTCAACTGCTCACAGTAGATTCCAACGTGGAGACGATTACCAGTCTCATCATGGGGAATAACTATATCCAGATGCTCAGCCACTCAAAACCAACCTTAGCCAAGATGGCACATAACCTTAACTACCACAATTCCACCCCTTGTCAACTTGGCACCTATACAGATTTCTTTCATTGGGTGGTCTAAGTCTCTTAGACCATTTGAGTGACAACATCAACCCCTTGACCTGGTGGGCCCCATGCCTCTGCCTCTTGGGTGTGGCAGCCCTGCCCCCTGACTTTTGGGCAGCACTATGGCCCCAACCCACTGACCCTCATGAACAGTAGCCCCACACTCCAGAACCAACTTGGTGAAGATCTGACCCTTTGAAACTTAGGAAACTGTGGTGGTTCCACCCCCAGCAGCTATGGTCCTACCCTTTGAGGCTGAGACAGCTCTGCTTCCCATTTCCTTGGACTTTCAGAGTCTGCTAATTACTGCCTGAAGGCAACCTACTCCACCAGGAAAATTCCTACCCACAAAGCCCTCAGATTTCTTGTTCCATGGGCTGGCCAACCTGCTATTCCATTTCATGCCAGTATTTTCTACCAGTTAATGCCTGAAGGCAACCCAATATGCCAGGAAGCTGCCTACACAAAAGTATATCCTTTCTTCTCTGTGAGCTGTTAAGCCTGTTGTTGTCTCCTGCTGGTCTCTGGGCTTTGTTGCTGCCATCTCTCTGCCAGTGTCTCTCTGCCAGTGTCTCTCAGCTCAGTGATCTCAGTACCAAATTCTCTTTTGATACTCTCGTGCTGCTCTAACAAAAGATAACCACAAATGTATGGCTTGAACAAACAGGGATTTATTCTCTTACAGTTAAGAGGCTAGAAGTCTGAGTTTAAGGTGCCAGCTCTAGGGGCTGGGTGAAGGCCCCTTGACCTTGGGCTTCAGCTCTGCCTCTTGCTTCTGGCCCACTGAAGGTAGAGGCATCTCTTCACTCAGGCAGCTTCTAGCTGCTAAGGCTGACAAACCCAAGGTCAGTAAATAAAATGACATAGTCCCAAAATTACCAAACAACATGGCAGGTTACTAATTCAAGTCCAGGGACTGTCCCAAGGTCGACAAGTGAAAAGTCACAGTTCCAATATTACCAAATAATGCAATAGGCCATTGATTCAATGGACTTGAATTGTGGTTGGATAACATTGGGACTGTGCCTTTTCACTTGTCAACCTTGGGTTTGTTACCCTCTGCAGCCAGCAAGCAGCTGCCTGAATGAAGAAAGTCTTCAGCTTCAGTGGGCTGTGAGCAGGAGGCAGAGCTGAAGCCCAAGGTTGAGGGGCTTTCACACAGCCCCTAGAGCCTGGCACTTGGAACTTGGACTTAAACCCTCCGAATTGTAAGAGAATAGACTCCTGTTAAAGCCATCCCATTTGTGGTATATTTGTTTCAGAGCAGCACTAGGTAACCAAAACAGACTATTTGGGATTTTCTCTATACAGGATCATATCACCCATGAATAGAAATATTTCCATTTCTTTCCAATCTTGATACATTTTATTTGTTTTTCTTTTCTGTTCCTCTGGCTAGAACTTCCAATACAATATTGAATAGAGGTGGTGAGAACAGGCACTTTTATCTTGTTCCCAGTTTCAACAGGGAAAGCTCTCTGTCTTTCTCCATTAAGTTTAATGTTGGCTGTCTGCTTTTTATATGAGCCCCAAATTGTATTGAGAAATTTTCCTTCTATTCCAATCTTCTTTAGGGTTTTCATAAAAAAGAGTAATGGATCTTTTTCAAATACTTTTTCTGCATTCATGGAGACATTCACGTATTTCTTTTCCTTTGTTCTATTAACATGGTGTATTATGTTGATTGATTTTCTAATAATGAAACATCCCTGAATTTGTGCAATATATCCTACTTGGTAATGTTGTATGTCTCTTTTAATATGCTATTGGATTCTCTTCACTAATATTTTGTTAAGGAATTTTGCATCTATATTCATAAGAAATATTGGCCTGTATTTTTCTTTTCTTGTAGTATCTTTGGTTTTGGTGTCAGAGTTATGTTTGCTACGTAGAATGAACTAGGGAATATTCCTTTCTTCTCCATCTTTTGGAAGAGTTTAAGTACTGTTGGTGTCAATTGTTCTGTAAATGTTTGGTAAAGTACCCAATGAAGCCATCTGGTGCAGGACTGTTTTTTTTTTTTTTTTTTTTTTTTTTTTTTTGATGTGGGTGAAAATTTACAGAGCAAATTCACTTTCCATACAACAGTTCACATACACTTTGTCTCATGACATTGAGACAAATTTACCACAGTGCAACAGCTCCCCTCCCACCTCCTCCCGATAGTTACCTCTTCCCTGTGTCCATCCCTCCATACACTCTTGCCCCCTGAGCTGTCTCCCTGTGTATAAGCAGCCCTTCTTTCTCCCATGATTGTTCTCTCCAAGGAGTGTATTTACCTCAGGTAAGTGTCCAGATCATATGCCTGTCTTTTGTTTGGCTGGAAGCCACAGATGTGGATTCAATTCCAGATCTGAAGGGCAGCTAGGGACCATAGTCTCAGTGGTTCCACCAGGCTCTATTGGACCAGTGAAACTGTTCCCCCACCTTTTTATTTTTTCTTCAAATGATTTTGAGTTTTGTTCCACATTGTTCTCCCTCTCTATCCAGGATCTCCTACATAGATCCCCTTCCAAGTGGTTGACAGTGGTAGTTGGGCACCATCTAGTTCTTCTGGTCTCATAGTCATATAGGCTGCAGATCAGATGGTGTACCAGTTGCTAGGACTAATTGTTTCCATGAAATTTTGGTTTTCTTCATTCTTCTTTGCTCTGGACAAGGAGAGACCCATCGTTGCATCTAGATGGCAGCTTGCAAGCTAACAATGTTTTGTGTAGTATGTTATGCCAATTGAGCTTGATGTCCCCTGCAACTATGGTCCTGAGCCCACAGGTT
Source organism: Orycteropus afer afer (assembly GCF_000298275.1). Classification (NCBI taxonomy): domain Eukaryota; kingdom Metazoa; phylum Chordata; class Mammalia; order Tubulidentata; family Orycteropodidae; genus Orycteropus; species Orycteropus afer. The sequence goes on from NW_006922194.1 coordinate 1,101,174, forward strand.
CAACTACTTGGTCCCACTGGGTAGCTGGCTGTGACCAAGCAGTGACTACAACCTTGCCCTTTGTCAGCTTTACTATACACCTGGGAATTCAGATCATACACATAAACTTGTAGGACCATTGTCTGCCAACCCTATACATGGTCTTGGGTACACTGCTCACTTCATAGACATACCTACTAGTTCAGCCTGTCCACCCATCTATCCACCCGTATACCCATGTTTGCCTTCACTGACAACGCAGTACTGTATGGGCTAAAGGGTTCATCTTTGTTGTCTGTACCTCCCATGTACCTCTCTATGTCTTTCTCTTCCTCAACACCACCATATTGATCACTCACATTTGGTACATGGCCATTCTCTTTACCCAAATCAATATCTCTATCTATCTAACTGTGTTCCCACCCTCCACTCCCACCCCTGGTAATCAACAAAGAAAATTTCCTTCCATTTATAAACTTTTCCTTGACTTTAACAATAAGAGACTAATACAATATTTGTCCTTCTGTGATTGACTTATTTCACTCAGCATAATGTCCTCCAAGTTCATCCATGTTATGCGGTGTTTTGCAGATTCTACA
>NW_006922194.1:1103806-1104443 GCF_000298275.1 Orycteropus afer afer
TTGGATTTTATCAAATGCCTTTTCTGCATCAATTGATATGATCATATGGTTCTTCTCCTTTGTTTTATTTATTTATGTAGAGATAAGACAAAAATAGACTAAAATTCAAACATGGTCAAAAGATATGTCAAGCAAATGGCAACTGTAAGAGAGCAGGAGTGGCAATTTTAATTTCTGATCAAATTGACTTTAAAACAAAAACCACCATACAAGACAAGGAAGGACATTATATAATGATTAAAGGATCAATTGAATGTGAAGATAAAACAATAATAAGTACATATGGACCCAACAAAAGAGCCCCAAAATACATAAATCATACTTTAAAAGAGTTGAAAAGGCAAATAGATGACTCCACAGTCATAGTGGGAGATTTTAGTACACCACTTTCATTGAAAGATAAAACAGCTGGAAAGAATCTCAACAAAGATGTAGAAGAACTAAACAATACGATCCACCAACTTGGCCTTAAAGACATCTACAGAGCACTTCACCCAACAGCAGCACAATATGCATTGTTCTTCAGTGCACATGAAACATTTTAAATGATAGACCGTATGTTAGGCCATATAGCAAGCCATCATGAATTTAAAAACATTGAAATACTACAAAGCATCTTCTCAAATTGTAATGCTAT
>NW_006922194.1:1105523-1120847 GCF_000298275.1 Orycteropus afer afer
TATATATATATATCAAGCCACAGCTTGAGGAAACTCCCTTTCAATTGATTGGCTTCTCATAGGCTTATCTCGTCAAGGAAGTGATTACCTTACATCAGATCTCATTATGGAAATGACATCACAACTGCTTAAGCTACTTAGAATCATGGTCTGGCCAAGCTAACACACATTTTACCTTTCACAGTCCACACCTTGTCAAACTGGCATTTGTACACATCTTCTTAAAACACATATAATCTCTAAATAAAGACAATTATAAAGTCATACTTGCACGCCACATGATACAACTGGTACATGTACAACTAACAATGCATTAGTTCTGTTTGTATCTTATATTTTATAAGTGAAGAAAGCAAAAATATTTGAAGCACACATAAATGATGAAATACTCATAACAAACACAGTCCTTGTTTCTGCAACTGGTCACGTGATCATAGTTGTTTAGAACTACCTTCTCCCACCATCTATTTCATGTTCCCCTTGCCCTCAGCAAGCACTTCAGTTGGTTGTGGTTCTTTGCCTGGTGGGGTGACCTAAACCTTTGTTCCTGAAGGATCTGGGCCATTAGTAGTCATATCAGAGTTGGGTTTCTGTAATTTTCCATTGACTTTAATCACAGGGCATGGTAATACTAAGAGATGTCCTCAGAATCCCTTGTATTCCAGACATATTCTTCTTTACTTCCTTTATGTAGCACCAATCCAATTTCCACTTGGTAATCAGGATCAATCACACCAGACAATAGAGTAATTCCCTTCTTTGCCTGTTGATCCACAGTCATGAGGAGTCCAAAATGACTGAGTGACATTCTTAACTTCCAGTTCAATGAAATCAGTACTGCGTTGTCAGGTGGGAATGTTCCTCCCTTTGGGACTAAGACCTCCAGACCTGCAGAGCATAGGATCACAGGGACAGGAAACAAAAAAAATATTTGAGTGGGTCACAAGGGGTAATAGTGAGTGGTGTCACTCCCATTTTCACCTTTTGTTCCTGGACCCATGAACACTGGCTATTGGAGAAAAAGCACAATATATTGGATGCTAGTTTAGAGCATATATAGCCTCATGGAGAACCAACCCTGTAAGGTATTGCCACTTAGATGGCACCATAATTGTGTTTTTAGAAGGCCATTCCATCATTCTTTCAAGCCAGCTGCTTCAGGATGATGGGGAACATGGTAATACCAGTGCATTCCATGAGCATAGGCCTATTACCACACTTCATTTGCTGTGAAGTGACTCCCTTGATCCTACGTGATACTGTGTGGGATATCATGATGATGGATAAGGGATTTTGTAACTTCACAGATGGTAGCTTTGGCAGAAGCATTGCATGCAGAGAAGGCAAAGCTGTATCCAGAGTAAGTGTCTATTCTGGTGAGAACACAATGCTGCTCTTTCCATGATGGAAGTGGTCCAATGCAATCAACCTGACACCAGGTTGCTGGCTGATAACCATGATAAATGGTTCTATATTGCAGTGTTGATTTCTGCTACTGGAAGATTGGCCACTAAGCAGTGGTATTGCCAAATTGGCTTTGATGAGGGGAAATCCATTTTGCTGAGTTTATGTATAACCTCCATTTCTGCCACCATGGCCACTTTATTCATGAGCCCATTGAGAAATGACAAGAGTACCTGTAAAAAAAAGGATGACTAGTTTCCACAAAGTGTGTCATCTTATCCACTTGATAGTTAAAGTCCTTGTCTGCCAAGGTCACCCTTCAGTGAGCATTCACATGAGATACAAATATCTTCACTTCTTTGGCCCATACAGAGATCTATCTACATACCTCATTCCCATACATCTTTGTCACCAATTTTCCAATCATGTTCCTTCCAAGTTCCTGACCATCCAGATAAAACATTGGTCACAGCCCATGAATCAGTATATAATCATATATCTGGCCATTTTTTCTTCCACACAAAGTGAACAATCAGATACACTGCTCAAAATTCTGCCCATTAGGAGGATTTCCCTTCATCCACTGTCCTTCAGGGATGTCCCAGAAAGGGGCTGCAATGCTGCTGCTGCTGTCCACTTTCAAGTGGTGCCTGGATATTGTGCAGAACCATCTGTAAACTAGACACACATCTTCTCTTCCTCAGTCAACTGATCATAAGGCTGTATGTACTCCCCATGAGGCTGTAAGTGCAGACCGAAAGAGGGAGGTGATGTGACTGGAGTGGAGACCATAGGCATTTGGGACACTTCCTCATGCAACTTACTTGTGCCTTCAGGTCCTGCTCGAGGCTGATTTCTTATATACTACTTCCATTTAATGGTGGAGTGCTGCTAGGCACATCCACCTTTATGACTGTGGGTCAGACAACATTCATTTTATGATGGGCAGCTCAGGCCACATGGTGCATTAGTGGCCAGTGGTTAAGTATTCAGCCTCCACCAAGGCCCAGGAACAAGCCAAAATCTGTTTCTCAAAAGGAGAATACTTATTTGCAGAGGATGGCAAGTCTTTGCTTCAAAATTCTAAGGATCAGCACTGTGATTCACAAATAGGGGCCTACCAAAAACTCCAAACAGCCACTGACACTTCAAGCACCATTGGATCAGCTAGATCATATAGCCCAAGTGGCAAAGAGCCTTGTACTACTATCTGAACCTGTTACAGAGCCTTCTGTTGTTTTGGATCCCACTCAAAACTAGAAGCTTTTTGAATAACCTCATAAATAGGCCATAATAGCACACTCAAAAGAAAGATATGCGGCCACCAAAATCCAAAGAGGTCCACCAGCCAAAGTACCTCCTTTTTAGTTGTTGGAGAGGCCAGATTCAATAACTTATCCTTCACTTTATTAGGAATATCTTGACATGCCCCACACCACTGGACTCCCAGAAATTTCACTGAGGTTGAAGGCACTTGAATTTTTGTCAAGTTAATTTTCCACCCTCTAGCATGCAAATGTCTCCCAATAAGTTTAGAGTCATTGGTACTTCTTCCTTACTAGGTCCAGTTAGCATAATATCATCAGTGTAATGGACCAGCATGATGCCTTATGGAAGGGAAAGGTGATCAAGGTCCTTGTGGACTAAATATAGGGTTGGAGAATTGATATACCCCTAAGGTAACATGATGAAAGTGTAATTTTGGCCTTGCCAGCTAAAGGCAACCTTCTTCTGATGAACCTTCAAAATTGTTGTTGAGAAAAAGGCATTGGCCTGATCAATATCTGCATACCAGGTACAAGGAGATGTATTAATTTACTGAAGTGATTAAACCACATTAGGGACAGCAGCTGAAATAGGAGTCACCACCTCACCACCTGATTAAGTTTACAATAATCCACTGTCATTTCCAAGATCCATCCGTTTATTTTGCACAGACTAAATAGTCCACTTAAATGGGGATGCATTCCTACATCCTTCAAGTCCTTGATGGTGGCACTAATCTCTACAATCCCTCCAGGAATGTGGTATTGCTTTTAGTTTACTATTTTCCTAGGTAAGCACTGTTCTAATGGCTTCCACTTGACTTTTCCTACCATAATAGCCCTTACTCCACATGTCAGGGATCCAATATGAGAGCTCTGCTAGTATCTGAGTATATCTATTTCAGTTACGGATTCTGGAACTGGGGAAATCACTACAAGATGGGGTCAGTGACCCACTGGACCCACTCTGAGACAGACCTGAGCTAAAACTCCGTCAATAACTTGACCTCCACATGCCCTCATTCTGACCAATGGACCATAGTGACTTTTGAATCTCCTGAAATTAGTGTCAATTCAGAGCCAGTATCCAGTAATCCCCCCAAAGTCTGGTTATTTCCCTTTCCCCAGTGAACTGTGATTCTCTTCAAAGACCTGAGATTCCTTTGGGGAAGTCCAGGAGAAAGATTAATAGTATAGATTTTTGTCAGTGTAGTGGGGCCCTTCCTCAAGGGACCATGACCTCCCCTTCATTCAAGAGGTTGTGGGTCTAGGGAACCAGACAGGGATGCCCTCTATCACCGCTTCTATTTAACATTGTATTGGAAGTCCTGGCCAGGGCAATAAGGCAAGAAAGATAAATAAAAGGCAAACATATTGGCAAAGAGGAATTAAAACTATCTCTATTTGCCGATGATATGATCCTATACATAGAAAACCCAAGGGACTCAATAAAAAGACTACTGGAACTAATAGAGAGGTTCAGCAAAGTGGCAGGATACAAGATAAACATACAAAAATCAGTTGAATTTCTCTACACCATCAAGGACTCCTCTGATAAAGAAATAAGGGAAAACATACCATTCATTATAGCTACGAAAAAGATAAAATATCTAGGGATAAACCTCACCAGAGATACGAAAGACCTATACAGAGAAAACTATAAAACACTGCTATAAGAGACAACAAAGGTACTACATAAATGGAAGAACCTGCCTTGTTCATGGATAGGTAGACTAAACGTTGTGAAAATGTCAATACTACCTAAAGCAATCTATACATTTAACACAATCCTGATCCAGATTTCAACAAAATTTTTTAAGGACATGGAAAAACTAATTACTAATTTCATATGGAAAGGAAAGAGACCTAGAATAAGCAGAGCACTTCTCAAGAAGAAAAACAAAGTGGGAGGTCTCACACTCCCAGATTTTAAGAACTACTATATAGCCACAGTAGTCAAAACAGCATGGTATTGGTACAATGAAAGACAGATGGTACAGAATCAAAAACTCAGACCCATCCATCTATGGACAACTGGATATCCACCTGTAGAAAAATGAAACAAGACCCATACCTCACCCCATACACAAAAACAAACTCAAGCTGGATCAAAGACTTACATGTAAAACCCAAAACTATAAAATTCATCTAAGATAAAATATTGTTGTTGTTATGTGCCATCGAGTCAGCCCCGACTCATAGCAACCCCTCCTTGGGTTTCCAAAGCAGTATCACTACGGAAGTAGATTGCCCCATCTTCCTCCCGTACTGATACCACCTCAGAAACCCAAGGAGGGGCTACTATGAGTCAGATCTGACTCAACAGCAGTGTTTAGGGAGCTCTGGTAGCATAGTGGCTAAGACACTTGCCTGCTAACCAGAGGGCTGGCGGTTCAAACCCACCAGCCACTCCTTGGAAGGAAGGTTGGGCAATCCTACTTCCATAGTGATACTGCCTCGGAAACCCAAGGAGGGGTCGCTATGAGTCGGGGCCGACTCGACGGCTCATAACAACAACAACAGCAAGATAAAATAGGGGCAAATCTAGGAGCCCTAATTTAAGACATAAGTAGACTGTCAAGCATAACCCAGAATGTGCAGGAGATAGAAGAGAAACTAGATGACTGGCACCTTTTAAAAATTAAATTCTTGTGCACATTGAAAGACTTCATCAAAAGGGTAAAAAGAGAACCTACAGATTGGGAGAAAATATTTGCCTATGACATATCTGACAAAGGACTTATTTCCAAAATCTACAGAAAATTTCAACCCCTCAACACCAAAAAGACAAATAACCCAATTCACAAATGGGCAAAAGACTTAAACAGATACTTCATCAAAGAAGATATACAAGCAGCCAACAAACACATGAGAAAATGATCACGATCATTAATCATTAGAGAGATGCAAATCAAAGCAACAATGAGATATCATCTCACCCCAACAATAATAGCAAAGTTCAACAGATCAGATAGGAACAAACGCTGGTGGGGTTGTGGAGAGACTGGAACTCTTGTGCACTGCTGATGGGATTGTAAAATGGTGCAACCATTGTGGCAAATGGTATGGCATTTATTAAGAAACTGAAAACAGAAGTACCATTTGACCAGCAATTCCATTACTAGGAATATATCCTAAAGAGGTGAGAGATAGCACACAAACAGACATATGTACACCTATGTACACTGCAGCACAATTCACCATAGCAAAGAGATGGAAACAACCTAAATGACCATCAATGGATGAGTGGATAACTAAATTATGGTATATCCACAAAATGAAATACTATGCCACATTAAAGAACAATGAGGGATATGTGAATCATCTCACAATGTGGATGAACCTGGAGGGCATTATGCTGAGTGAAATAAATCAACCGCAGAAGGACAAGTACTGTATGAGCCCATTACTATAAAAAGACAGAGAAGGGTTTGCTTGAGAAAGGGAACTCACCTAGTAGGTTACAGGATGGGGAGGGAATGGGAGGGATTAATTTAGAGCTAGTTCGGGCTTACACACTGACATGGGTAGGGGGAGGGATATACGGGAAGGATATATGACCACGATGATAACATTGGAGAGGACAATGAACTGTGCACATAAGAGATAGATGACTGTTGCTAAAACCAACCAATGTGTCCACAATACCACATTGCCATTAACACCAAACACTAGGCTATACAGATAAACAAAACACATAATCACCTGAGATGACCAGACAGGGTTTAGTGAATAGAGATATACTCTAGACCAAGGATAGACTCAGCTGAGGCTTATCTTGTACAGACACCAGTGATACAAAATACCTGCAGGCTTTACAGAAACAATAGAAGACAGACAAAGAGGAATCCCTCACAGACATCCCAACACTATGGGACAGAGATCCAATAGAGCTACTACCTCAGGACTGTAGTACTGGGGTACACCAGACTCAATTGACACAACAAAATACATAAAAGCGTTGCTCCACATCCTACATTGGTGAGTAGCGACTGGGGTCTTAAAAGCTTTCAAGCAGCCATCTAAATGCAGCTAATGGTCTCCTAGCATCGGAAGTGAAGAAGAATGCACACACAAAAAGGGGGGGGGGCATTTAGAAGCAATCAGCCCTAGGACACGATGGCCCTCAAGACTAGAAGAACTGGATGGTGCCTGGCTACCAATGTCAACCACTCAGGAAAGGATCAAATCTGGAGATCCTGGATAGCGTGGGATGGAAAATGTGGAACAAAATCCAAAAACTCAATAATGACCAGAATTACTGGTCAGATGAAATCTGGTGAGACTCCCAATACTATGGCCCTGAAATAATTTGGCACCTGGAATAAAACTCACCCCCAGGGGCAGGCTCTCAGCCCAATAGTTAACAAGATGTACAAGCAGACCACTCAACCCAGGATGCCGCACCCACACACTCAATAGTAATACATCCCTTAAAGCAACAGACCATGGGACACCAAAGGACCAACATTCAAACTGAGGAAATGCAGGACAAACAGGAGTGCATAATTATGAGGGGCACAGGGGGAGTATTGCAGGGTAGGGAGGGGAGGAGGCTGGGTTAGGGCTGGCCATGGTGAATGGGGAATGAAACTAAATGTGTGCGTGACTTTGAATGTAAAACAAGCTCTTAAAAAAAAATCTTCTGCAAAAGAAAAAAAAAGAGGTTATGGGTCTATAAACTAGCTCAGGTCTGGGAATTGATTGAGGGGCTGTGACTCTGAATTCTGGCAATTCAGTTTAGCTTGCTGTTCACTTGACCTAGAATTTTTCTACTTGTACATATCAAGTAAATATTTAGTAGATTTCCCATCTATTTCACTCCTAGGCACACCACACCTAAGTAGTCAATGCTATAAATCCACAGGAGTCAGATTATTCTGATGACTGCTTGAACTCTGCTCTCCATTATGGTAACCACACTGACTTTGTCTTTGTTAATTAATTATTGCCACTTGGCCCCTAGTAACTACAGGGCCAATCAACCCCATTGTAGTTAAGTGTCTTAATTTAAGTAGGGCAGTTCCCCCTGTCAAATCTGGCTTACATAAAATAACAATCATAGCAGTCTTCAAGGATGCTGGGGCTCCCTTCACAAATTTGTTCCTCATCGTAGTGGTAAAAGGTGTGTCCTCTGGGTGCTCCATTTCTGGGTTTATGGGTCTAATCTAATAAATACATTCTAACATGCCAATTTCCCTAAGCCTTTGAACACCTTCTTTTACATTATACCAAGGCAGATCTGATACTTCAACCTAACTTAATGAAGACTACCCATAATCCATGCTTCAGTAAGTCAACCAAATAAACTGTTAAATAATTTCCTAACCTCTTGAGCTGAAATATTGAATGAAGAATTTGTGCTTAGTGGGCACAATCAGTAAACAGACTGACCCAACATTATGTTCCTTGCACCATTATCCCACACCAAAAACAGCCATTTGGGAGCTCTGGTGGCATAGTGCCTAAGGCATGTGGCTAACCAGAAGGCTGGTGGTTCAAACCCACCCACCACTCCTTGGAAGAAAGGTTGGACAATCTACTTCTGTACTGATACTGCCTCAGAAACCCAAGTAGGATCCAACTTCATGGCAGTGGGGTTGGTTTTTGGTTTAAATAGCCATTCACACACATCATCTCCAGTTTTCTTTTTTACACATTAGCAGAATCAAGTAAGTCTTTTTGGGTGTAGTGTACTTCTTCCTTGGTCACACTTTGTACTTTACCTTTTGGGGCTCACTTGTACTTAAGTCTAGTTATAGGCCTAGAAGCAACAATAGATGATTGAGGTGGTTCCTGGGAATATTCAGCAATATTTTGTAAGGCATCTGCTTCAGCAATGCCCCAGACACCACCTCAGGTGATATCTTAGACGATGACTCAGCAGGCACAACTGGTCAATCACTTCAAATGGAGGTGGAAAAGATAATGATTTTACTAGTGAGAGTGGCTCGGCAAACGAAGACATAGTAAACCCTCTAGATGAGAGTAGTGGTGTTGTTGGCAAGAGGAATTCAAAAGAATTTAGAGGCTCCATGTCCACGTCTTACTGACTGTTTGCCCATATGTCCCCATCCCAAGTTTCAGGATCCTATTTCTTCCCAATCAATACCCTCACTTTAACTTCAGACACCATTCTAGGTTGGCAATTCAATTGGCATTTTAATTCAGCCACTCTTGTGATAAGGCTCTTGGTTTGGTTTTCAGCAATATGGACTCTGTTATTTTAAGAAATAAAGCTTTCTTTCAGGGCACAATTGGAAATGTTGAGGTCTTCTATGCAGAGCTTGAGCTATGACTCAGCAGCCCTGAGCTCATCTTGTTCTTTCACCACTTTGCCTAGCATAAGTAGGGCCAACCTACCTTCAACTCCTCATTCTGGTGAAATTGCAGAAAAGAATCAAACATACAATCACCCAGAGCCTCACTTCTCACCAGTACTTAATCTATTGGTGGTACTATTTTGTATATTAATATTGCCACCTCATGTCATGGATTAGCAGTGCCCTCTTTACTAATGGAGGCAGAGTCATCGGTGTCTTTAAGACTAATCAAACGAGAACAAATTTAGGAAACTCATCTTTATGACTTTGTTTCTCTAGAACCACTCCCAGTACCAAATGTTTTGGATGTTTAGAATATATATGGACAGAGAAGGAGAGAGAAAAACTTACCACAGGGAAATGGCTCACATGGTTGTAGAGACTGGCAAGTCCAAAGTTCATGGATCAAATGTCAAGCTGGAGGCTTTTCCTGACTTATACAGCTGCAGGGGCTGAAGAACCCAAAATCAGCAGACGGTATAGCAGGCTGCTGACTTCAGCTGATGAAAAATCCAAGACTAGCAGGTAAAATGGTCATTATTGGCTCATAGGCTGTGAAGACAACAATTCCAGGATTGGCAGGCAATACCACAGGCAACTGGTTCAGCTCCAAAAATCAGATGATGTAAGATAGATGCAGGATCCAGAGACAACAGAAAGCCAGAGAATTTTCCCTGGATGTCGATATACACATATTGGAAGCAGGCCACACCTCTGAGGAAGCTCCCTTTTAACTGATTGGCTACTCATAGCATATCTCATCATAGAAGTTTTTATTACCTTACATCAGAACTCATCATGGGAGAGACTGCATCACAACTGTTTAAACCACTTAGAATCATGGTCCAGCCAAGTTGACACACAACCTTAACTATCACACTCTTATTCTCGAAGCTGCACTGAAGAAATTGGTCAAAAATAAGGCTCCAGGAATTGATGGAATACCCATTGAGATGTTCCAACAAACAGGTGCTGTGCTGGAGGCACTCACTCAACTATGCCAGAGATTTGGAAGACAGCTACTTGGACAACTAACTGGAAGAGATTCATATTTGTACTCATTCCAAAGAAAGGTGATCCCACACAATGTGGAAATTATCGAACAATATCATTAATAACACAGCGAGTAAAATCTTACTGAAGATAATTAAAAAATGGTTGCAGCAATATATTGACAGATTACTTCCAGAAATGCAAGTTGGATTCAGAAGAGGACGTGGAATGAGGGATATCATTGCTGATATCAGATAGATCTTGGCTGTAAGCAAAGAAAGCAGAAAGATGTTTACTTATGTTTTATTGACTATGCAAAAGCATTCCATTGTGTGGATCATAAAAATTATGGGTAACATTGAGAAGAATTGGAGTTCCAGAACATTTGATTGTATTCACGAGGAACCTGTACATAGACCAGGAGGCTGTTGTTCAGGCAGAACAAAGGAACACTGCCTGGTTTAAAATCAGGAAAGGAGTGCTTCAGGGTTGTATTCTTCTACCATTCTTAAATTTGTATACTGAGCAAATAATCTGAGAAGCTGTACTATATGAAGAAGAATGTGGCATCAGGATTGGAAGAAGACTCATTTACAACCTGTGATATACAGATGACACAACTTTTCTTGCTGAAAGTGAGGGTGACTTGAAGTACTTGCTGATGAAGATCAAAGACTACAGTCTGCAGTCTAGATTACACCTCAATATAAAGAAAACAAAAACCCTCATAACTGGACCAATAAGCAGCATCATGATAAATGGAGAAAAGATTGAAGTTGTCAAAGACTTTGTATTACTTGGTTCTACAATCAACACCAATGGAAGCAGCAGTCAATACATCAGAAGATGTATTGCACTGGGCAAATCTGCTGCAAAAGACCTCTTTCATTTGCTGAAGAGCAAAGATATCTCCTTGACAAAGGTGCACCTGACACAAGCCATGTATTTTCAATCACCTCATATGCAATTGAAAATATGTGAGAGCTGGACAATTAATAAGGAAGACCAAAGAATAATTGATGCTTTTGATGCTTTTGAGTTGTGGTGTTGGTGAAGAATACTGAAAGTGCTGTGGATTGCTAAAAGAACTAACAAATCTGTTCTGGATGAAGTGCAGCCAGAATGCTGCCTGGAAGCGAGAATGATCAGACATTGTCTTACCTACTTTGGTCATGTTATCAGAGGGGACCATTTCCTGGAGAAGGATATCATGTTTGGTAAAGTGGAGGGTCAACAAAAAGGGGGAAGGCCCTCAATGGGATGGATTGACACAGTAGCTACAACAATGGGCTCAGGTATAGCAAGGATTATAGGGCTGGCACAGGAATGGGCTGTGTTTCATTCTGCTGTACATAGGGTCAGAGCTGACTCAAAGGCACCTAAAAACAACAACAACATCATCATCATTCATGGATAGTTTCACTGGGTATAGTATTCTTTGTTGACAGTTTTTTCTTTTTCTTTTTCTTTCAGCATTTTACATATATCATTCCATTGCCTTCTGGCCTTCAATGTTTCTGAAGATAAATCAGCTCTTAATATTATTGGGTATTGTATGTTACTAAGGAGCTCTGGTGGCACAGTGGTTAAAGCATTCAGCTGTTAACCAAAAGTCAGCAGTTCATACCCACCAGCCAGACTATGGGAGAAAGATGAGGTAGTCTGCTTCTATAAATATTTATAGTCTTGGAAACCATATGGAGCAATTCTACCCTCAAATATTGCTATGAGTCAGAATTGACTTGATGGCAGTGGGTTTGGTTTTGATTTATATATTATTGTTAGCTTCTCTCTCACTACTTTCAGGTTTCTCTATCTTTATTTTTTGAAAGCACAGAGTTTATACTGCTTGGGATTTTTGGACTTCTTGGATTTGTAGACTCATGTCCTTTGTGAGATTGAGAAAATTTTCTGCCATTATTTCTTCAAATAGTCTTTCTGTCCTTTTATCTCTCTCATCTATTTCTGGAATTCCCATGATGCACATTGTGGTAGTTCAGTTTTTGTTTCAACTTGGCTGGGCCTGGTTGAGTGGCTGGGCAGCTAGATATAGTATTTCTCATGATGAGACTGGTAATCAACTTTATGGTGGGATCTATCACAAGCAGCTGAGTAGCTGCCTTAGGGATGTGGTCTGCTCCCTGTATATAAGGAGAAGACTTGGGGAACAGTCTCTAGCTTACAGCATGCTTGAACCCTGCATGTAGCCATGTTCTTGTTCAGCAGCCTGCCATGCTCTGCCAACCTTAGGACTTTCAATGGACTTGAGTTAATGGCCTGCCGTGTGGTTTGGTAACATCAGGACTGTGCCTTTTTACTTGCCAACCTTGGGCCCTGCAGCCAGTAGCTGTCTGAGTGAAGAAAAGCCTCTAGCTCCAGTGGGCCAGAAGCAGGAAGCAGAGTTGGACCTCAAGGTTGAGGGGCTTTCACCCAGCCCCTAGAGACAGGCACTTTGAACTTGGACTTAAAGCCTCCAAATTGTAAGAATAAACTCCTGTTTGTTCAAGCCATCCCATTTGTGGTGTATTCCTGTCAGAGTGGTACTAGGTAACCAGAGCACACATAGTAGGATTTTTATTCTTGCCCCATAATTCCATTAAACTATGCTCAGTTTTCTTGAGCTTCTGTTCTTCTTGCTCTTCAGCATCTATACTTTTAACTATCTTATCCTCTACTTTGTTGATTCTTTCTTCTGCCTGAATAAATTTTTTGGTATGTCCTACTGTTGTATTTCTCATTTCAGTTATTGTCTTTTTTTAGATCCTCATTTTGTTCTTGCATTATTTTTCTTATTTCTTTGAGCTCTTTATATTTTCCCTAGTTCTTTATTATATTTACTGTTGTGGTATTATATTCTTACTTTATTATTTTTTTGTTTTGTTTTGTCATACCAATAGGTACTTTCGTTCCCTTTGCCATATTCATTTGAATGGGCCATTGTTTCTCTTTTATTTGTGTGTCTTGTGATTTCTTGGAATTTTCAAGGGTGTTAACTTTCTCAATTTTCCCCAGCATTTTGTGTTTTTGCCCACACTAACTTCTCCTGGAAATTCTTAGATGGGCAGAGCCTTCAGACTTTGTGACTGTATCTTCTTCTCTGTGATACCTCTTTCTCTCTCTTTCTAATCAGGATTAGAAAGTTCCATATCTCATTTTTCAACTTTGAGTCTCTCTCAAACACACCAGAAAACATGCTGTGGGCAGTCTGTCCACCAGCGGGTACCAATACTCAGATGAGATATCATGTATTAATCAGTCTGTCCACCAGGGGGTGCAGTACCCCCTCAGCATGGTGCAACCTCTAGAATCTTCATTCAGCTCTCAAGCCACCCCCAGTAGATATTCTCTGTTAAATCTTCCAACCATGCAGAGTCTTACCCTATGCGTTTGCAGCTTAGCACTCTCCTAAAGACTCAAAGGTCCCCTGTGCAGAGTGCTGATATGCCTTGTTATGGATTGAATTGTGTCCCTCAGGAAGTGTTGTAAATCCTAACCCCTATACCTGTGGCAGGAGCTCTGGTGGCATAGTGCCTAACGCACTTGACTGCTAAACAGAAGGCTGGTGGTTCAAACCCACCAGCCACTCCTCAGAAGAAAGATGGGGCAATCTACTTCCATAGTGTTAACACCTTGGAAACCCACAGAGGGGTTGCTATGATTTGGGTCCAACTCCACAGCACATTAAAAACAACAACAACATATCTATGGTAGTAATAGTATAGAGTGTTTTTTAAGTCAATGTCTTTTGAGATATAAAAAAAACAAGTAAGCACAAACAGAGGAGGAAAGATACACACCAAATGGTTGTCAATATACTTAGGAGTAGAAGCCAAAAAAAGACAAGGACCTTCCTTCAGAATGGACAGAGAAACAGAGCCTTCCTCTAGAACTCACCAAAAAAAAAAAAAAAAAAAACCCACCAAACTCACTACCATCAAGTCAATTTGACTCATAGTGATCCGTCTTTGGTTTCCGAGGCAGTATCTCTACAGAAGTAGGTTGCCCAACCTTCCTTCCAAGGAGTGGCTGGTGGGTTTGAGCTGCCAGCCTTCTGGTTAGCAGTCAAATGCCTTAGGCACTACACTACCAGAGCTCCCCTCCTCTGGAACTCAAACTCTCAATGCTGTCTAGTCAGATCCAACTCATAGTGACCTCTCCTTGGGTTTTTGAGGCAGTATCTCTATGGAAGTAGACTGCCCAATCTTCCTTCCAAGGAGTGGCTGGTGGGTTTGAATTGCCAGCCTTCTGGTTAGCAGTCAAGTGCCTTAGGCACTACATCAGAACTGTTGTTGTTGTTGTTGTTATGTGCCGTCGAGTCGGCCCCGACTCATAGCGACCCCTCCTTGGGTTTTCGAGGCAGTATCACTACGGAAGTAGGATTGCCCAACCTTCTTCCGAGGAGTGGCTGGTGGGTTTGAATTGCCAGCCTTCTGGTTAGCAGTCAAGTGCCTTAGGCACTACATCAGAACTGTTGTTGTTGTTGTTGTTATGTGCCGTCGAGTCGGCCCCGACTCATAGCGACCCCTCCTTGGGTTTTCGAGGCAGTATCACTACGGAAGTAGGATTGCCCAACCTTCTTCCGAGGAGTGGCTGGTGGGTTTGAACCGCCAGCCGTCTGGTTAGCAGGCAAGTGACTTAGCCACTATGCTACCAGAGCTCCTACATCAGAACTAGCACCCTAAATTCGAACTTCTAGCCTCCCAAAAATTGGGAGAATAAATTTGTTTGTTTAAGCCACCCACTTGTAGTATTTCTGTTATAGCAGCTCCAAATAACTAAGACCTTTTTCCTCTGCACAGCTTTCTTCTTCCCAATACCA
This sequence comes from Orycteropus afer afer, assembly GCF_000298275.1. Lineage (NCBI taxonomy): Eukaryota > Metazoa > Chordata > Mammalia > Tubulidentata > Orycteropodidae > Orycteropus > Orycteropus afer. The sequence continues at coordinate 1,120,328 of NW_006922194.1, forward strand.
TTGTCTTCTGTTTCCATCTGTCTCAAAAATTCTGAAATCAAGACTATTTCCTCTGCCCATTGAATAATCTGTTTATGTTCAACTGCCTTGTGCAATGGTTTGGAAAGTGCTCTTGTGCATAAAGATAATGCAAATATGGAGGTCACCTTGTGTGTTTCCCTTCTCCCCAAAATCACAGCTCTGCATTCTCTGACAATCAATGCTTGAAAACAGTTGCTTGACATATTTTGTCTACTTTTATAGCTGTTTATGGGGCTAGGGTAAATCTGATACTCAGTATTCAATAATGACTGGAATTATAAGTTGAGCCTCACACTTTATTGCTAAACTTTTCTATTTGAATTTTTTTTTTACCTTGTTCTTATATTATATTCATGTTAATTAAAAAAAATGATAGTGTAAAATAGTTCCAATATAGACAACACTTGATTTACCTATTTGTTTTATAGATTTTACTAGCCTAAACCCCTAGTAAATCCCATGCACTTTTTTAATGTTTTTTTTTTTATTTTTTAACTCT
>NW_006922194.1:1125647-1127001 GCF_000298275.1 Orycteropus afer afer
GTCCCTTCTATTCCTATTTTGCTGAGAGTTTTGATCAGGAATGGGTGTTGGATTTTATCAAATGCCATTTCTGCATCAATTGATATGATGATGTGGTCCTTCTCCTTTGTTTTACTTATGTGGTGGATGCTGTTGATTGTTTTTCTAATGTTGAACCATCCTTGCATACCTGATAGGAACCCCACTTGCTCATAATGAATGATTTTCTTGATATGTTGTTGGAATCTGTCAGCTAGGATTTTGTTGAAGATTTTTGCATCTATATCATGAGGGATATTGGTCTGCAGTTTTCTTTTTGAGTGATGTCTTTGCTTGGTTTTGGTATCAAGATTATGCTTCCTCCATAAAATGAGTTAGGAAGGATTCCATCCTTTTCTATGTTTAGGAATAGTTTGAGTAGGATTGGTGTCAGTTCTTCTCTGAATGTTTGGTAGAAATCTCTGGTGAAACTGTCTGGGCCAGGACTTTTTTTTTGTTGGTAATTTTTTGATGACATGTTCAATTTCTTCTTTTGTTATGGATCTGTTCAACTCTTCCACATCATTCTGTGTTGTTGTTGTTGTTGTTAGGTGCAATTGAGTCCTTTCCTACTCATAGCGACCCTATGCACAGCAGAACGAAACACCACCTGATCCCTTGCCAGCTCCATGATCCTTGGTATACATGAGCCCATTTTCACAGCCACTGTGTTGATTCATTTCATTGAAGGCCTTCCCCTCTTTTGTCTACCCTCCACTTTACCAAGCATGACATCCTTCTCTAGGGAATGGTCCGCTCTGACAACATGACCAAAATAGGTGAGACAAAGTCTGGCCATTCCTGTTTCCAAGGAGCATTCTGGCTGCACTTCCTCCAGGACAGATCTGTTAGGTCTTTTAGCAGTCATTCTGCTCCAACACCACAGCTCAAAAGCATCAACTCTTCTTCGGTCTTCTTTATTCATTGTCCAGCTCTCACATGCATATGAGGCAATTGGAAATATCATGGCCCGTGTCAGTTGCACCTTAGTCCTCAAGGAGACATCCTTGCTTCTCAGCACTTGAAAGAGTTCTTTCACGGCCGACCTTCCCAGTGCTACACGTCATTTAATGTCCTGATTGCTGCTTCCATTGGTGTCGAATGTAGAACCAAGCAATGTGAATTCTTTGACAACCTCAATCTTTTCTCCATTTATTGTGATGCTGCTTATCGGTTCAGTTGTGAGGATTTTTGTTTTCTTAATATTGAGAGGTGATCCATACTGCAGACTGTGTTCTTCAATCTTCATCAGTAAGTGCCTCAAATCATCCTCACTTTCAGCAAGCAAAGTTGTATCATCAGCGTATCTCAGGTTGTTAATGATTCTTCCTCCAAT
>NW_006922194.1:1129146-1130013 GCF_000298275.1 Orycteropus afer afer
TTGATGTCATCCCACAATTCTTCTGGTTTTCGGTCACTGGTGTTCAATGCATCAAATCTATTCTTTAGATGGTCTCTAAATTCAGGAGGGATATACTCCAGATCATATTTTGGCTCTCTTGGACTTGTATTAATTGTCTTTAACTCCACGTTGAACTTGTTGTATATGAGCAATTGATGGTCTGTTCCACAGTCAGCTCCTGGCCTCGTTTTTGCTGAAGATACTGAGCTTTTCCATCTCCTCTTGCCACAGATATAGTCAATTTGATTCTTGTGTGTTCCAACTGGTGAAGTCCACATGTACAGCTGCCATTTGTGTTGTTGAAAAAAGGTGTTTGCTATGAAGAAGGCATTGTTGCAAAATTCTACCGTGTGAGTTCCAGCATTATTTCTGTCACCAAGGCCAAATTTTCCAACTACCAGTGATTCTTGTTTCCCACTTTTGCATTCCAGTCACCAATGATAATTAACACATCCTGATTGCATGTTCGGTTAATTTCAGACTGCAGAAGTTGATAAAAATCTTCAATTTCCTCAACTTTGGCTTTGGTGGTTGGTGCATAAATTTGAATAATAGTTGCATTACTCGGTCCTCCTTGTAGGCCTATGGATATTATCCTATCACTGACAGCATTATACTTCAGGACAGATCTTCAAACATCCTTTGTGACGATGAATGCTACACCATTCTTATTCTAACCCAGCATAGTAGATCATATGGCTGTCTGATTCAAAATGGCCCAAATCAGTCCATTTCAGCTCACTAATGCCTAGGATATCAATTTTTATGCTTTCCATTTCATTTTTGACAACTTCCAATTTTCCTAGATTCATACTTCATACATTCCATGTTCTGATTATTAATGGA